>NW_024962264.1:36183701-36317061 GCF_019238085.1 Lagopus leucura | reverse complement strand
GAAAAGAAAAGAAAAGAAAAGAAAAGAAAAGAAAAGAGAAAAGAGAAAAGAAAAGAAAAGAAACTCTGATGCTGAGCTATAATTGGAATCAGACCATGCTATGAGTCACTAAGTGGTGCAGAATCCACTGGAAAGCAGAAAGAACACTGGAAGGAAGACAAAGTTCAGGACATCAGAGTGTTTTTGCCTTGTTAAAGCAATCATAAGAAGATTAAGGAAGGCACTCAGAACATTACTGAAAGCTTTTGCATTTCTATAGCAGTACAGAACTCACTTATTTTATCAAATATTACAGTTTTTACACTATTTTCTGTCACTATTCTTCCAGCTTCTCTGTTGACTGTATATGTTATTATGAATCCATTCACCTCACTCTCTACCAAGCTCAGCATAAAGATCTCATGATGCTAAGTCTGAAACAATCACTTCAGATTCTCCAACTGACCAATAAATAAAGTGCAAGATTTTACAGGGAGCTGCAATCTCATGTGCATTATCTGCATCCATATAGACGGAACATCTAGAGAAAATAGTCCTGAAGCTCATTCTGCTCATTTTTTCTTGAAAGGCTTCCTGTTTTCCAGATGTTTTCATCATTTTAACAAATTATTTGTATTTTGTTTTCTCTCTATTCAACTCTTTTTATGCTAGTCTATTCATTAATGTGCAAGACCAATCTCCTCTCTCTTTTGTGGATTACTGAAATCCATTTATATAAAGGCTGGGATTTAAAACAGCAGGCTAGCTTATAAAGCTACCAACATATGTCCAATGGTACTGCCTGCGCATGTGGATGCATCCTAGATTTCAAACTCTCAATCTCTCAACACACCATTTGCACAAAATCCTTCGTGCTTTTATTCTAAGCTTTGATAGCAAGCTTGCAATTGCTTTGTTCAATTTTAAGTTGCACTTTCTAGCTGCTGTAAATGAGAATATGTAGCTGCCACGACTATTTTATTGTGTGTTTTTTTCTTTCTTAGATAGAAAATGACTTTGTGCTTGCACTTCCCATCTGTTGAAACGGTGGTATTTGAGATTGAGGAACTGTATTTGGACATTTCCTGTATTTAAAATGACCAACTGAATTTACCTACACTTTTTCCTTGGGCATCTGTGAACTGTAACAGATGATCTATAATAAGCTTTTATTTTTTTTTAATTATCGTTAACAAAAAAAGGAAATACTTTAGTGGGACTAGAGAGAACTGTGTAATACTGAACTCACTACCCCCATCCTTTTTCCGATCCTGAAGCAGAGCTTTGTACATTCCAAGTATTGACTTTGAAGATCTAGTTTAAACAGAGTTGCCATCTCCAGGAGAAAAGAAACTCTCCAATCCCAGCTTTTCATGAACCAAGCTGAGGCACAGAAAGTGCACTCTTTTGCTGGTGATATACACACACAGCTTGTTTACACATTCCAATACATCTTTGTCACCTTTGCCATCAAGGAAGTACTCTCTCAATTCCTCTCAGATCAAGATTATATTTTCAAAAGTATCACAGTAGCAGAGAAACTCCAGTGTAAGCTTCAAAAGATACTTGTAAGTTATGGACAGATAACTTTTCCTAGACACTCTAAACCATTCTCTCATTTCTTGGATTTAAGGTGTCCATGGTCTCCCATATGAGATGCTTCTATATTAGCAGTTGAACATTCTTTATAAGCTAGATTATTTTGAACTAAATGGGTCAAATAAAGTCTTGTGAACAGCTTTACTAGCAGGTCTGAAGGGGCAGTCATCTCTAGGACAGCAACATAAGCAGCTGAGGCATAACTTGGACTGTTACAGTGAGATGTGGATTACTGTCTAAAGTAAAATTTTCAGGTATTTCCAATGAACAAACAGCTGTTCAGATAAAGTGTTTTGACTTCTGGATGTAGGAATGGAATGTTCCAATGTTTCTGGAATGGAATTGGAATTAACAAGATAAATATTTAACTAATAGCTCTTTTCAGGGGGGTCTTCTTACTTCATCAGGGGTTTCTGATAGTCTCTGCATGCTCAGCAGATAGGTGAAGTAATTTATAGTCACAGAGATTAGATAGATGGAGTAATTTAGAAGTACAAAGACAGCATCTCCTATCTGTCCATCTATCTAGAATACCTCTGAGCCTTGAGTCAAAGATAAGCTAGACATTCCACTCCTAAACAGTGTGACAAGGATATCAATAGGCTCATTATATTGAAAGACTACTAATTTTTGTTGCAGGATGGACAAGACCTGAGTGATAGAGAATTTAGGAGGAGAAGTTAAATAATTAGCAATATATATGTTTAGATAGCAACACTTTATGTTTAGCCAGTATCCATACGTTTAGTTAAGTGTAGGGAACCTGAAGTACTCAGCAAGATAAGCATTGGGCAATAGAGCATAAAAGATGTAACACTCTCTCTCAGGTGCACTCCTGCTTGCAGGATGCTCACCATTCCAATTGTGAGTAAAATCTGCTTTTATCAGAGATACCATCCTGATAAATTATTTGGATATTTCCAACATGGGCAGCTGTACTCAACAGTATTAGCCCACAGCCTTATTCTTCAGTTACATGAGTAACTAAACAGAAATCAGCCACCTCCTTCCCAGCCTCTGTGCTTATATTTCCTTTCCACAGATACAAAAGTGAAAGCGAGAAAGGCGGAGTTGTGTGAACCTAGTTTCTAATCAAACTTACAGGCAGACAAAAGGCAGGGCATACCAGAAGTTAGTAAATCTAAGTTTCAGAGTCAAGGAACGTCAAAGACATTCTGTGCCTACAGAAGAGACTCCTGCCAATTCATTTTATGCAGCAGTTTGGGAAGATGATTTAGCTTTGCCAGTGAAGAAAAGGTTATGAGACTGAGCCTCTTCTTGCCTAATCAACCTCTTTTATATGGAAATTTACCCACGGGTCATTCCTGAAGCTTTTTCTCTTCTCTCTCTCTCCTGTTTTGTTGTTGTTTTTAATAAATAAAGACTGCTGCCAAGCTATCTTTAATTCTGTGAGAATCGCAGATAACATTCTTCCTAGAGAAAAAGATCTAAAGTTTACCATGGTGTAGAGTTTGAACTATGAACAAAATATCCTTATAAGCTACATACCAAGTCATTACACAGCTATATGTTTTACACTAGAGTGAGAAGCTAGCAAGTTTGGGAGGCTTAGTGCCAACACTAAATAAATAATTAAAAAAAAACCCCATACTTACCAAACCAAGCCTGTTGTTCCCCTTGGACTTCTATAGCCAAACCAAAGTCTGCCAGTTTTACTGCTGCTCCCTTGGATTTGCTAGCTAAAAGTAAGTTCTCAGGCTTCATTTGGAAAGAGAAAAAAAATCAAGATTAAAAAATAAGTAAACATAATTTAGACAGCTTTTTCCCCTTTTTTTGTTGTTTTTGTTTTGTTAAGGTGGTCTGGAAAAGAAGAAATACTTTAGAGAAGTGAAAAAGAAAGAAAAAACACCATGCATTTTCTCTATAAAAGTTAAAACTGTACTTTCCACTCTTCGGAAGAATCAGTAGGTCTGTAAGCTACCATCATGATCCCATATGACAGCAAGACTGAAAAGTGCAAATCTTCTGGAGAAGTACATAAGCTAGAACTGCCACACGGCATTGTGATTACTGTTTGTTTGATAGGACAATTCAGAGAGCCCTAAGAACTCACTGCTTGGAAAAAGCCGCTGAAAAGCCCCAAAGCCCACATACCCTTTGATTCGCAGTCTGTCCTGCACAGTTAGTAGGATTTGGCATTTCTAACCGCAGACTGTATGTTTTGCATGACAACAACAGCAGCAGCCATTTTCACATTAGTATTTAGAGGGCAGGTGTATTTGCAGCGCAAATCTTTCTACAATAAAACAGCACACCCACATTTCTGCTTGCCGAGAACCTACTGCAAATAACAATTTAAGTCTGGGAAAGTTCCCACTTTGCTTTTTTAGGGCATGCTGGACACATCTGAAATCAAGGCTTCACTATACCTACACAGTTAAAAGTAAAGATTTGATAATAGTGGTGTCATTCTAACCTTCATGAAGTATCCTTTGAATGTCAGTTAGCAAGTACATAGAATGTTAATCACCCAAAGATAACTTCATTCTAGGAACCCTAAAATTTTTTTACCTTACAAAATACTGAAGAATTCTACAGAACATTTCAGAAAACTGACTACTATTTTGTTTTCTTGACACTTCTTTTTTCTCTATATCTATTATTATTATTTTTTTTTTAATCAGCACTTTAAGCAACGCCACAATGCTTATCATTTAATCACACTAATTTAAACATATAGTCATGCACGTTCTTGCAGGTTCTCTTGTCACAGTGAGAGAAGTTTACAGTAACTATTTCCCAAAGCAATGGATGATCCTTTGTGGTTATGATCTTCAGCAGTCCAAAAGCAGTGAAATGTCTCATTCTCTTGGTTGAAAGAGAACTACTGATCTACCAAGCCCTTGTAAGTTGGAACATAAGGTTCCATTTGAAATAGTAGTTTTGTGTTCTTTGTTGTTCATTATTTATTTATTCCACCACACACTTTTATCTGCAAAAGTGCTCTACAAGAAACACCACCATCACGGGTGAATATTTTTCAACAGAAGATGAAGCAGATTTACTCGTATGCCACAGACAACAGCCTTTTGAGGAATGTTGTGTGGGACTATACTCCTCAACAACACACAGCTGTCACTTCTGGATGATGAAAGGCATACCAGAAAATTATCATGCATGAACTTGGAATGACTGCAAGAACTTGGAAAATGTTAACAGCCCGGTCTGGGCCATTCAGGATCCTGGATGCAGTAATGTCACCCCATGTTACTAGGACTGGCTGCAGTCAAGTATGCAGAACAGCAGTGCTAACTACTGAAATTACTTACAAATAAATTAACATGATTTATGCCTTATTTTTTCAAAGGATTTTATTCAAAGAGATCAAGTACTATTTCTCTGTGTATTTTTCCTGGAATACAATTAGAGTTGAGTTGTTATGGTACTGTTGCCATTTTTTAGAAACTTTAACTTCCACAGGGAATGCAAGTGGGTAATAATCACAGAGTTTAACAAAAGCAGCTAATTGCCAAGAACTGAAATTCCTTCATGGAAGTGCATTTTTACCATCTGCTAAAGACAGACTTCCACTAGGAGGTCAGTTTATTCCAGACATAGGATCCACCACTACTTTGACTTACACAAGAGAAAGTAGCAACAAGCAATGTAGCAGTTGTGAGAGGCTGCAAACGCTCCACTCTTTTGCCACCATGTTCTACTTAAGGATGATTAAATGAAATCAATTGCTCAACTGTTTGAATCTCCTTTATCATTGCTCTCATCACACACCCCCACATGCAACATCAAGCAGTTTAAGGATCCATGCCAAGCCATAACCATCTTCTGTGTGTGTTGTTGCTCTGCTCACAGGTCTCTGCATCTTCTTTTCTGCACAGGGAGTCCTGCTGGGATTTTACCACAGTCTTTCATTTGACTTTTTTTTTTTTTTTTTTTTTTTTTGCCAGAAAGGAGCAAGTGAAGAAAGAATGCTCACTCTTTCATGAAGTTTTCACTTTCAGAAAAGAAGCTGGGTACTGCAGTTTGGCAGGAACACTTTTTCCTCATAATGTTTCCAGTTCATCCTGTATTTGCCAGAATCAGAAATCCACACATTTTGCCACAGTGAACAGCTGGATTTAATGCATAACTGAAGAAATACATATTTCATGGAAGTGTATGAAGGGCTCTAGAAAGCATTCCTTACTGTAGCCTTGTAAACTGACTTTTAGGCTATAATTTACTTCTTTTATTCCTTTTAATGCTAAAAGCACCAAATTATGTGTGCTGTGAGGACAGGAAACTGTTGGAGCTGCTGGACAAAATTACATTTTCTCATTTAAACTTGTTCCATGTTCCATGTTATCCTGCCAACCAAGAGCTAAAGCCTGGGTAAGGACCTGCCCATGTTGTACAACTGCGACCTGGGGAGATCCACAAGTGCAAAACAGATTGAAGATTTAGAGTCTCTCCAAAATTTATTATTCTCTAAGCTTTCAGAGCATAATGTTTTATGGTCACAGATGACACAGACCTTTCCAAATTCAAACAATAACAGTTGTTTACTGGGAATTAGAAGGATGGCAATATATAAGACAGCATTCTGAGTCCAAAATTATTATTTATGATAACTACCAGAACTCTCCTATCCTGGGAGGAAACTCCTACTCCATGTAACTCATATGGGAAGAAAAATAAGTGACAGGTAAGCCACGCAAGAAAGAATTAGTGTGTTCCACTGCCTTAGCCCACATGCCATTTTTCTTCTGTAAAAAATCTTCTATTTCAGATGGTATGCTTCCACCTGCTTCCAAATTGAAATCTTCTTTTACTTGATATCTTGAAGCCCCAGCGTCCAAACCGAGATCTCCTCCTTTTCCACAAGGCTGGTTTCCTACTAGCTCTGAGAGACTTGTCACTGACTTTCCCAGTAAAAGAAAACAATCTTTAATGGTTTCTTTCTATGCCAATCTGTTTAAAATGCAGGAAACAACACTCTCCAGTCATTTGAAAATGTACATAGCTAAGAAAGAGGTAACACTCAGTGCAGGAGTTTTCTTTCAAAGGCTACTATTCCAATGCTAAGTAAATATTCATCAGGTAGGACCGTCACGGTGGAAATGCCGTAAAATTTCCAGCTTTCTAGAGACTTTCTATAGCACACACATCCGAAGGAGAGACATTTCTGTGCCAGCAGTCTCACAGCAGCTGGCCTTTTCTCACTAACGTGTGTGAAGTGCAAACTGACAGTGTCCACTTTATGTTGATGAGAGACAGCTCTGGATGCCCCAAAAGCTCTGAAAGACTGTGTATTCACTACATATGTCAAATGCTTGGAAAGTAACTACTGTTTTCCCTGGTACTGAGCAGAGGATGGTGGACTTGGATGTCCAAGTTCCCGGGGCTCAGCTAGGTATTAGCTCGTGACAGGCAAGCCACTGCGGATTTCCTCCAGCGAGCGCTAGAGGCTCAGCGAAACAATGAAAGTAAAAAGGAAAAGGTTTAAATTTCCAGATCTCGCGGCTGTGAGTTAGTTCGCTGTTCTCCGCTGCCTCACGGCGCACGCCGCCGGGCAGAGGCTCCGGCTGGGGAGGGCTAGGCGGGGCAGCAGCACTCACCTTGAGGTCGCGATGGACTACGCCCATCTGATGGCAGTGGAGCACAGCCTCCAGGATCTGCTGAATGCAATGACTGCATGCAAACACCAGGGGCGCGTGTTAGTTAAAGCGTGCACCGGCCGCCCGCACGCCCGCAGCCAGGCGTCGGGGCGGCGACGAGGGGCAGGCAGCGCGGGGCCGTGCGGGCCGGGCTGGGGGCGCCGCTCTCCCCCACCGTTCCGTTCCGCACCGCTCGGCTCCGCGCGTACCGCCCCGCGCCGCCCGCCGCTCAGAGCACGACGGCCTCAGGCTCCGCCGCGGCAGCACAGGGCCGACCTCCGAGACGTGCCTCCCTTGGCTCGCTCTGCTTTCTTTGGACTTTTTAAATTTCAGGTTTCCTGTTCAAAAGCAATGTTTTCGCAAAAGCGCGCGGATTTGGCCAATTTGGTGAGATCACAGCAAAGACTGGAGCTCGTCTGTACATTTTCCTGTTCATTTACTAAGGCCTTACAAATAGCAGCCGCTGAGATAGAAACCGTTGGAGGCCAGGTGTTTTAGGTAAATCATTAACTTCTCTCTGTCCAATTTTGCCAGCAATTAGCATCACTTGCCTGAGGGTTCGTCATACTCTAAAGCAGCAGTGTGCGACCGGCTGTTCTGCCACTGCAACCCCGGGCTCAGCGCATTGTCGTGTCAATCTGCAAGCTGACATACATCACAGCCAACGTTCACCTCCATGGGCGTGCACAGCGATACACGGACAGCCTCAATAAAGTACCAGACACGTTTGACAGCATAGGACAAATCCAGAGCCGTGGGAAGAGACAGGTTTTTGGCAACCATTCCCCCTTGTGCCATGATGTATATTAGGCCTGTAGACTTGCAAACTGGAAAGAGGCATCATGCATTATTTGTCGGTCTAGCTGTTTGGAGTGAGTAGGATAGGCAAGGGAACATTGCAGCCAACCCACCCCCTGCCCCTGCCCAGCAGAAAGAAACAAAATTCTTTATCCATTTGATGGGCACCAGATACTGACCTTCAGGTCTCTGTGAACTATGCCATTTAGATGACAATGATTAACACTTTCTAGAATCTGCTGTATACAATGACTGCAAAGATACAAGGGCAGAATGGAAGGGAGAACATTTTAAAGGCACATAATCACATTGAATACAAAATAAAACTAAACTTAAAAAATTATAAAGAACAAAAACAGTTTTACATCTCCTGACAAATCTTGATTGTACACTGAACTGGAGCAAAACAATGCTAAAAACTGAGATATTTCTAGCTCTAAAACATTAAAAAAAAAAAAAAGAAGAAGAAGAAGAAGAAAAGAAAGCAAAAAAAAAAAACCAAAACAAACAAACAAACAAGAAAACAACAGCAAAAAACAAAAAACAAAAACCGCAAGAACAAAGTCAAAAGGACCAAACCAAAAAAGACACTTCACATGGAACATAAAACACCTGTTAGAATTACAGAATCATTAGATTGTATTTTCATTCAGCAGTATGGAAACTTTCTCCAGCTTCCAAAAACTGCTACTAGAAAAACAAACTAGAGACAATAAATTATTTGGTGATATCTCTTATATTTGTTGAACATTTTCACAATGAAGTTAACGTTACACAAGTGCTGAAGCAAGAATACGTTCAAAAAATGAAATGAAAAACAAAATGAAACAAGAAGTCAAAATTAAGGGAAAGCAAGGCATTTCTCATTGTGAATCTAATGGTTTCTTAAAAACTATTATCAGAATAAATAGCTAAGTCATTCTAAAAGGTGGCATGCATTTTCATTTTAAATTTTTTTTAATTGTCAAGCAATAGTTTAGTAAAGAGTCGCTCATGAAATGGAAATCCACATTAAAAATAGAGACAGGCATTTTGTTTTGGCTATTTAAACAAAAGAGCACCTATTTTTTCATGTCCAGGTTTGCAAGTTTTGGCCAGCGTACAATGCCAAAAAGCACAACTAATATATTCATCTTTTACAGCACTGCAACTTTTTAAGATGTTTTTCAGCACTACAAGAGCTCATGAATTTTCGTTTTTTTAAGACATCCTTGTGGCAGAAGTCAGTGACTGTAAGAAATAAACTGTAGTAATGGGCCAGAGATTTGATTTGGTTCATCCAAAATGTTTTGGCCATGGAATTCAGAAGGAATGGTCATAAATCAGTAACTGGAGTCCAAACCTGAAAACCATTTCTTATGCAAATAGCTCACAACTTGCTGAACTAGATTGCTCATATGAGTAAAGACTACTTGCATGAGTAAGGGCTTGCAGGAGCAGACCAATATTAAAATCCTAGGATATGTATCTAAAAAGTCCATTAACTATTTCTAAGGCATACACACACTCACAGACATACAGGCACATATGCACTATATATATAAATATATATATATACACACAAGTATATATATATATATATAAAAATAAAGATACAAAATTAATAGAAATTTCATTCATTTGATCAAGTTTTACTAAATATATAAATGCGTATATATATCTCCAATATATACATAAGCACAGCCCTTCCAATATGCAATAACTCTAGAACAGAAAAAAATCACTGCAGTTTTCACTTTCAAATCACAATTATCTTAAAACACACAATGGCACCATATAATGGTCTTTGGCATCAATATTATAAACTTTGCCTGAATCACAGCAGGCAAAAATCACCAAAATTTTCTTTAAACATAGCTCTTCTTCTTCCACCCAAGTAAACTACTAATCCTGTTTGCTCTTCTACTCTATGTTCTGCCATGTTTTGTTCTACATTTAAATGTTTACAATACTGATGTTTCTTACCATTCCCCCAGAAATTAGTCAGAGTATTGAACAGGGAAAGCTTCCTAATATTTTGCCTAACTTCTTGTTTGTTCCTTATTATTATTATTATTATTATTATTAGGGATACTTAATGTTTTCCAGTTATCTACTAATTCCAAATATAAAGAAATCTAACTGTGCCTATTTAACTGTGCAAAATGTATATCAGTGGTGGTGTGTGGCTATGAAAGCAGAAAACTATGATGATTCTTCAAATTTAGTCTGAATTAGATTTTCTGTGTAAAATTTAGTTGTAGGACATTTCTTCCTTTTAAAAAAAGCAACTGACCACAAAGTTTGAAATTCATTATTGCATAGAAATATTTAAGATTCATTACTGTATGAGGACAACTAGATTCTGAGATGGAAAAATAGCCTGATGTTTTATGCCAGCATGCAAATTATGATAATCTGCCATTTATTCAAGTTTTTCAACAAGCACTTGCAGCAAATTACTAGAGATTTCAAATCTGAGCTCAGACAATGAGATACACAGTATAATTGCTTATTGATGAAACACAACAAAAAAAAAGTTTAAATATGAAAAGCAAATTAGGACTTCTGAACCTAGAAAAAAACGATACTTAATGTAGTATTCTTTTAAGACCAACATATATTCAAATTTTAATCAGCAAATATAAGAGCCATCAGATTGCTGAAATATTATGTCCAGTTTGCAGAAGGGAAAACTGGATAATGTTTTTAATCCAAATCACTAGTTTCCAAAGATTTATCAAACTGAGATTTAATTTGAGCTTTTGCAGGCCAGCAGACATCAAATCTTGTGTGATCATCACCACACAGTCTTGAGCTCAAGACCCCAAACTGCCTCTTCCCAGGTGTAAGAGAACTCTAGGAGAAATCCAAGAGTCTCACAGACTCTGCTAGTCTAACTGATGCCAAACACCATGAGATATTTAAGTACCTATACTTGTACTGGTACACTAAAGACAACATCAGAAAAACACATTACTTACCTGGCATCTGCTTCACTGTAATACTCTCTTGCAACTATATCTTCAAACAATTCACCTCCAGTGACTCTGTTAGAAAAAGTAAGACAGGAAAGGGGATTTCAGAAGAGAAGACATATCTTAAACGTAGCTTGATAGAGAGAAGTCAGAAAGGAATAACTGAAATATTTGTATAGAAATGAAAGAGATTTTGACCTGCAAAGTGAAGGGACTAAATTGGTAGGTTGGACAAATTACATGATTACATCAGCAGCAGTGGAAGAGCAATCATAACTGGAAAATAAAAGCAAAGAGCAGCAATTATTTGGAATATATCAGTTAAGTGTATCAAAAGCAAGCAGTAAAACTATGTGAATATAGGGGAACTGTCCAGAAGACAAGATTGTGGCTTAAGTTCAGAACAGCCCAGGATAAGCTGAGAACTGCAACGTAAATTAGACATAAGAAAGGATATAATAATACTAAAAAGGGAAGTATAGATTGAAACAGAACAGAGGTTTTACACATGTACCAGATCAGTTTGGCTTTTGTACTTTGGTTAGAAAAAGAATTTCTGAGCTGGAGGGAAAGTGTCAAAAGTAGTAGTGTACTATATAGTGTAATAATCAGTTAATTGGCATTTCTTTCCATAAAATATTTTCAGTTGTCTTTTGTCTTTGTCAAGAATGCTTTAGTGAAATTGCCACTTAAAGTAAGTTAGTTAGAGGCATTAGTAGTGCAAAAGAAGTATATGAGATAGAGAATTAGTAACGGAGGGAACTGTGCGTGCTTATGTATTCAGGATTTCACTGTATAACCAATAGCTTAATACTAGGACGTGGCTAAGAAAAAAAAAACACGTGTTGTTATAAATGAAAGATGACAGCCCAGAATGAGTCACTAGCAGGATGCTGCTTAGAATGCATTTAAAGTAGGGTAACAGCTATCCCTACAAACAACAGTAAAACCTTTCCTCATATATCATACACAGTTCTGCCATGTTCAGAAATGGGAATTAAAACAGCAATATGAATGGAAAATTGCTAATAGGCTATCCATTCACTTACTCATCCTGCCAAAGGAAAGTCAGCTAAGCTTGGCAAAAAAATATTTTAAGACTAAAAATGAATAATAAAAACAAAAAGCATAAACCATTCTCTCTATAAAAGCTAGTTATAAGGAGCAGTATTGGTACAACACTAAGTAAGCACATTGTATCTGAATAAATACAAGCTTGAAATCAGGAGAGGTTTAGTAGCAATTGGTGAACTGGCATAATGAAAATGGTTTAGTTAAAGTAGAAGAGACAGCTGCTCTGTTTTTAAGATGAAGATTTATGAGCTTTTAAATAAAATCATACATTTGTCTGCCTGTGTTAACTGGACTCAGAAACAGGAAGACCTTTCCAGTACTATACTCTTACTCCAGGGGTCATCCTCTTCTCTCAGGTAACTAGTGATAGGACAAGAGGTATTGGTTTTAAGTTGCACCAGGGGAGGTTCAGGCTGGATATTAAGAAAAAGTTCTTCTCTGAAAGAGTGGCGAAGTATTGGAACAGGCTGTCCAGACAAGTGGTGGAGTCACCATCCCCAGAGGCATTCAAGAAAAGGGACGTGGTTTAGTGGGCAAAGTGGTGATGGGTTGATGGCTGGGCTAGATGATCTTAGTCTTTTCCAACCTTAATGATTCTATGATTTTTCTTTTATAGAATGCACTGGAATGCTTTCACAGATAAATGCAAATCTTTGTATACTTAAGGTGTTATGCTGAACTGTTGAAAACCGATGCAAACCCTGCAAATCCACAAAGTGGAGTACCCTCGTGCATAGCCTAAACAAAGCACCTCTGAGCAGAATGCATGAGTCAATCTGATTCATGCTTTCCAAAACTTTGATTCTACTGATAGGCCAACATCAGTAGTTCCTACGTGGATGATCAGTGTTTGTATTTCATGCCTATTTATGAATGTAGTGAACTTTCATATAGCAGCACATTGTTACCTCAGAATGAAGGTCCAAAGTTAAAAGCTAGAGTAGGCTATAAGATATTTAAAGATTAAAATGCTTAAAAATCTAAACAACAATGAATGCCTTTATTGAATACAATTAAGTCTAATATAATTAGGAAATTAAAAGTAAGTAAATTTGGAATCTTCAGAAACAAAGCATTCATTTGCAACTTGATATACTAACAGTTCCTCTTAGATCTGCTACTTAGATGATGACAAAAGGCACTCACTCAACCAGTAACACAATCTCTTTCTTTGAGAAAGCCAGTTAAAAACTTGTTTTTGTGTTTCCATTTACATTTGAGTTACATCATCCTTTTTTTGAGTTCACAACTTATTGACTTTGGAAGATAATCACTACCAGGTAACTATGCTATTTTGTGCAAAAGTCTGCAAAAAAATCTGGAAGAGATAAAAACAGAAGGTTCTCTAATTCAAACTCTCTTTCCTTTGCCTTCTACCTTCCCAAAACACTTTGGTTGCTCTAATACAAAATGCTTAATTGATGCATATTTTGACAGTCTTCGATATCTCTGTTCTGCATATATGTTTCTCTACCACAGTTCTGGTAAACAATAATAATTCTCACTTTGTGATGAATGCAAAAACAAAGGATTCTTTGATGTTATTCTTCCCTAAAACAGTCATTTTTGATCCAAGCCAAAAAAGAAAAGCAAAAGCTTTTGTCATCAAAGCAAGTTTCAGTTGGATAGAACACCAAACTGATGCTTCTTGAGAGCACTAAACACTCTTATTTGCTGACACAAAACATTTGCTTGGCATTCATAACCATTATTAAACGATGAAAAAAATGAAAGCAAGAACAGAGGAGGGGAATTCAACTGACAAGAAAACAAGTAGTCATGCTATCACTGCTGTCATACATTAAGAGTAATTCTCAGAAGATAGCTAAATGGCTATAACAAAGGTAGGTAGTACAGGGGACTAAGAGACACCAGAACATACGTGTGTCTTCTGAGACTCTGGCTCAGAGAAATTCTTCACAGCAGTGTTAATAATCTTTTCTAATTGAACATGAGCAAGCCATTTGCTCTTCTAGAAGTCAAGAAGTCTAGAAGTCAACTGTACCATACTAAAAACTGTGTCTTCCTTTGCACTGGGCTCATGAGACCCACAAATCCTCCCTTTTGTCATTCGCAGTATACAGCTGATACTGATGTTCTGAATTGAGTGTAAGGGAAGGCAACGAAGGTGGTTAGAGTTGGAGCATGAACTGTACAATGAGTGACTAAGTGAACTATTAAAATGAGAAACTTCAGAAGAGATCTCATTGCTGTCTACAACTCTGTAATGGATGGGTATGCCGAGACAGCAGGAAAGGCAACAGATACAGTGGAACAAGAGAAGTACTAAATAGATAAAAGGAATTTTTTCTCCTGTTTATTTTTTTTGTGATGCACATATTGCTCAAAGAGGTTGCCAAATTTCCATGTTTGAAGATGTTCCAACCTCAACAAATCCCTGAGAAACATGATTCAGTTGGACCTGGTTCAAGAAAGGTGGTTAGACCAGATAACCTCTAGGGATTCTTATCAACCTATGTTTTTCACTGATTGTGTAAATAAGAAACGCAACCAACATTACCAACAGCCTTCTCTTTATACTGCATAACAGTTTAATACCAAAGCAGTTTCAAAGCATTTTACTACTTACTAGACATCTTTTTGCAAAGTAGTTTTTTTTGCCCTGCATTTACAATTACAAAACACGATGACTAGTGAAAGACCTGTGTTAACCAGCATAAACTACACAATTACAAGAGGTCCTCCATGATGAGGTTTTTGTAGCCTAGCAAAGGCCATGACCTGAAATGAAAGTATGATGTGCTTTTTGGAGAATGCATGGCTCAGTGATAGTGCTCTGTTACCAGTAAGAGCATTGAATTGCCTTACATGGAGAGGTGTGCTGAAATGAGAACTCTTGGAGGTGTTGCTTATCAACAGAAATACTTAGGCTGATCTCTAAAATTAAATTACAAAAGGATATCAAAATGGGATTTATTTATAGTTTGACTACTACTTCTGTAAAGTACTTTCTTTTCTAGACTAAAATAATTAAAAACTGATATATTGTGCCATTCAGGAAAAAAATGCCTGATACACAGATCTTAGTCTACAATACATAAATTAGAAGCAAACTATCGGTAAAGCTAGATTTTCAAGTATTTCCAGACAGACTGTATACAATATAAATGAGGATTGTAAAGAAAAAAGAAGTAAAAAAATGAACATACAAAAAAAAAAAAAACCAGCTAATTTTGATCCTACACTAGAAAGCTACACGAGCAGCAGCCAACCTATTTTCTCCTCCCAAAATTAAAATACAATGTAAATGATGAGGTGGTAGCTCACATCAAGATAATCATGATACAGGTTTCAGTATCCTCTAGGGTACAACTAAAAGCCACTGGCTCTCAAATTCTTCTTGTTCTTGTGTAATTTTAAAGCATACTAAAAAGGTAACAAATAAAACATATGGATTTGTTTAAACAATAGTAGTGCAAGCACCATGCAGAAACAGGAAGGCTGTCTGCACCAGGAATATCTTTTGGAAGAGCCACTGAGAGGCATGCACTGCATATACAAAGGATGCTATTTCTATTTAATCTCCAAAGATGTGTAAGAGGCAGTTTTTAACTGCTCTATTCCAAAACCTTTTGGACTTGTCTTTCTACAATAACTGAAAAACGTTACCACATTTAGAATATTGAATACCACATTTTCCCTTTTGGAAACATTCACAGCAATGCATAAAAGAATATTTACTTCATATGCCATAATCAGTTGGTAAGGAAAACTTCTAAATATGAAAAAATGAAAAAGTCTTCATGATTGTATAGGCTCTTTCTCATTTCTTAAGCTGCATAATAAAGGTGGGGGGAAACAGTCCTATAAAAATGACAGCATGCATCTTTAGTTTTTTTTTTTTTGTTTATCTGTGACACAAAGTTTCAGGCACTTATCTAGGCAGATTGTTCTGCAACTAGCCATTTTTTCTTCCTTCTACACATTGCAGTCCCTCCACTTGGAATTCAACAGCAATGCCAGGATTCTAAATGTGCCAATTGTTATATCTCAGCAAGTGCATTAAAATGAGAGACACTGAGAAAAGAGAATTTCATTGACTTGCACAAAAGAGTCTTCAAGTGCTACAGCTGTTTCCATTGAGATACTGCATCTGACAGAATTGGTTGGATTTGAACTCATGTAACATTATTAATACTGAAAACATTATTAATACTGAAAACAATCTTCTGTATGCTTAGCTACTGAAATGGGTTGATTAAGAGACACAAATCCTAACTACAGTTGTCCTAACCATTAGAGGAAGAGGAGTAAGAAATGTTATAAAGTCCATTACTAATTTTATTATGCACACCTTATTATCAGAAATCACTTTACCTATTTGTAGAAAATTAACTGGTGCAAGTACTTTGCTTGGGAGAAGTATCACAGAAGGCTGCCCTGGTTAACTTTTTTTCTTTTTTAATTTTCTTTAATATGGAAGAATAATGTTAATAGATCAGTAAAATGACTGTTCCTTGGTCATGACACCAAGGAGACATTTTTCTAATTTGCCCAGTAAAGTACAAAATAGCACCCATACTCCAAAATTAAATGACCATT
This sequence comes from Lagopus leucura, assembly GCF_019238085.1. Lineage (NCBI taxonomy): Eukaryota > Metazoa > Chordata > Aves > Galliformes > Phasianidae > Lagopus > Lagopus leucura. The sequence goes on along the minus strand of NW_024962264.1, from coordinate 36,300,476 downwards.
TGCATATTTCAATTGTATATTCAGAGTGAGTCAGCAACCAAAAGAATTATATATGGCACATCAATACTTCAGGACAGCTAATTCTCTCATAAGCAGCGCTTCTTACAGGAACATCTCAGTGCTGCCAATAAAAGAAGCATTCCTTCTAGCAGAAAGCATTTCATTAAATGTTAATTGTCCAGATTCCACAAGGATTTTAAAAGACTTCCACCTTCCCATTTTGCAATTAGAACTCTTCAGCCAAATGCAAGCCTATAACAAGGTACCTTAATCACTTTTTTTCTCTCCATATGAAAGTAGAATAATCACAAAGGTACACAAGCAAAGCAGCAGGCTTCTCCTTCAGACATCTCTATGACATTTATTTACAAGAATCATTAGAAATTCAAAATAGAATGTGACAGTGATCTTTTTTTCTATTTGCAGAAAAAGATCTCTTCCTCTGCACTTTATGTGGGATGCAGGTTAAGGGAGATTTCTCAGGAAACTGTAGCAGCAAATCCCACACAGTCTGAAAGAAATCATTAAGATAAAAACATGATAGCACGTGTGGGTGGAGTGACAGTGTTATACTACAATTGAGCTTCAGCAGGAAAAATAAATAAATAAAAGTATGAACTTGGCCTTCATATTAAGAAGTCAATATAGCAGCTCTTTTATGCTCATTTAAACAAGCCACTCAACTATATATTTATAACTGTAGTAAAAAGAAGTAGTTTCAATAATCAATAGTATTGTTAAGTAACAAAGCAGCAATTTCTTAGTTTGAATGTAAAATGAACTATGAAAACCCATCTTTGGCAATGAGGCAAAGTTCAAGAATGGAAGAGGTAGTTTTTCCAAAGATACTACCAGTAAGTACAGTTACCACCTTTACCATTTAGACGTTTTGCCTTTGCAAAAATAATTCACTTTGATTAAAAAAAATCCAAACGTAAAAAGCTGTACATATATGTTAAAGCCATCCTTGTTTGAAGAGGCTGAAAAAACAAACGTATGGACTGCTCTAGATGAACAGCAGATGTATGAATCTATCTCTGTTTGTCCTGGACGGAACTGACACTGAAGTAAAGGAAGTTTCAGCCCAGTGCAGAATATTTGATACACAATCTTTTTGTTTGTTTGTTTGTTTTTGGCAATACAGTACTTAGCTGATATCAGATACATAAGTTAATGTAAAGGTACTCTAAGTGCAATTACAGTAGGCCACATTAACATTACACTAATACAGTACAAAACTAAGATGCCACCAGTTTACAAAAAGGAGACTGCTCCCAGAACTAGAAATTCTATGTATATTTCTTGAAAATGTTCAGAATTAAGAATATTTTACCAATCCTACAAATAAATAAATAAATAATCATTTGTAGCCCTTACTTTAAAAGAAAAAAAAAAAGTACGTGTCAAAAAACAAGAATGCACATTATGCCCTAGAACTGCTTCTACACCAACAGTTGGAATGCTTACCTGCAATATATGCAAATCAGATATAAGTTCCTGTTGTGCTCACTTTAGATCAGAATACCAAACCCTGAAGGCCTTCACTGCAGACAGACCATGTACTTAATATTTTTGTATTGCTAGTCTAAAAGTTTTGAAGGTCTTGAAGAAGTCCTCTCCTAGTGGGTGACACATTGGCCCATGAGCCAGCAGTGTGCCCGGGTAGCCAAGAAGGCCAATGGTATCCTGAGGTGCATGCATTAAAAGGAGTATGGCCAGCAGGTCAAGGGAAGTGATCCTCCCCCTCTACTCTGCCCTGGTCAGGCCTCACCTGGAGTACTGTATCCAGTTCTGGGCTCCCCAGTACACAAAAGACAGGGATCTCCTGGAAAGAGTCCAGCGGAGGGCCATGAAGATGATAAAGTGCCTGGAGCATCTCTCTTATGAGGAAAGGCTGAGCGACCTGGGTCTGTTCAGCCTTGAGAAAAGAAGAGTAAGATGTGATCTTATTAATAATCTTATCTTATGAATATCTTAAGTGTGGGAGTCAAAGAGACACTGCCAACGTCTTTTCAGTGGTCTGTGGGGACAGGACAAGGGGAAATGGCCATAGACATGAGCATAGGAAGTTCTGGAGCACTGGAACAGGCTGCCCACGGAGGTTGTGGATTCTCCTTCTCTGGAGACATTCAAGACCTTCCTGGACGCCTACTTCTGTAGCCTGCTATAGGGGGGCTGCTTTGCATGGGGGTTGGACTCAATGATCTATGGAGGTCCCTTCCAGCTCCTACAATTCTGTGATTCTGTCAAATATTCCTTTAAAAAAAAATTGTCATAAAATAAAACAAATGTAACATGAACATAAAAGCTACTGACTGAGGAGGATCTGGGTTCTAACTTGCCTAACATGAATATAATTTTTTTTTTTGTTTGTATGCCCTGAAATGAGCTATTTCATATTTCAAACACAACAGTGTATTCTTATTTCAACCAGGAAAAAACATGTTGGGCCTAAGAAAGTTCTTAGTAGAAGAAAGAGGAGGAAGAATTTGTGACACCTGTAAGCTGCCCTGGAAAAATATGCAATTGAAAAGAAAAAAAATTACTTAAATATGTCAGTTTTGCAAGAAAATTCCCAACTATTTGTGTTTGTGTTTGCCCATATGCAGAACCAAAAGCAGTAGCTTTTCACATGAACAGAAAAGAATATTAGTGTGTCTGCTTCTAAGTTTAGAGTCTGCTACATGTAGGTTTATGTTGTCAAACACTCCTTTTACTAAACAGGATTACCTGGAAGAAACAAGCTACTCTCCCCTCCTATACTCCCACAACATCCCAACAGCTCATAGGATTCAAATTTGTGGAGTAAGATGAGAAATAAAAAAGAAAATTCTTTCTGTATGCTGGGTATATTTCATTCTGAACAGAGTCAAAATGAAACTAGTTTTCTATTTCAGTAAAACATAAATCAGTAATAAACTACTGATGTAGTCTTTTTTCTCATTAGGGAAATTAGGCTCACCTTTCAATGCAGCAATGAGTATTTTCTACTACTCCACTTGCTTATGTTTATCACCAGCTTGCTGTGAATTATTTTTTCTGAATTGTGCATTGGTTCAGCTTTGACAGGTATCATGCAAATTTTAATTACATATCTAAATTTAATATTAAAATACAATTCAACAGCATCTATACTTATTTGAAAGCTTTAACATGGAATTCTTACAGTGACACTTAGAAATCAGCTTTTACACATGCAAATGTTACCATCCTTCTAGCTGTTCATATTTATTTGTTCAATTCATTGTACCAAACCTGCACATTTGTCTTGTGAGTTTGTATTTACATCTAAGAATTTTGAACACCACATCCCCAGCATGGTAAACACATGTAAAAGACATACTTACAAGTCAAAGACTAAGTAATGGAATCCCTCTTCTGATATGCTGTCATGAAGCCGCACTATTGAAGGGGAAAAAAGATAAAAACCAGTCATCTTTTCCATGTCTTTCATGTCTGACTTCAATTTTTGGGAACTGCTGGTATTCTACATCTATGTATATGTTCTCATCTGTTTATTTTGTGGTGCATTTTTTGCTCATTTGTTTTTATTTAAATTCTTTACCCTAAGAATCATCTTTCTCACAAGATGAGTTAAACAATGATGTTGTAAGACCGTATATGCAGCTACTTTTAAAGGTGCTCTGCTTTTGTCATGCTACCACAGAATGCTGCAGTCATTTCCAATCAATTCCTACATATATAGATACATAAGACACAAACCACACACAGCGTACTTTACCTTTGCCCTTCATGCTGAATGATGGCTAAACAAATACTAAAAAGCACAGTCAGACTTCATCTAAATCTATTGCAGTGATATTTTCCTAACTTCTTCCTAAGCAGAACCTCCAATCAGTCTTTCAAATAGCATATGCAGGAGTACCCAGTCACTGGACTTTTATCTTAAAATAGTATTCTTAATCTCATACAGCTGTTTTCCCAACAGCATTACATCCCAGACATTGTTAACAAAACAAAATGAAACAAATACCAATAAAAAAAGCGCGTCAATTAGCTATCTGTTTCAGCACAATCACAAACTTTAAGGGCTATATTAACAAATTCTGTCATCAGACAATAGGTGTTGATTTTGAAAGAGAAAGCGTCATCTTTGCTGAAAGTGTTGGACTATTAAAAAATGGAAATCAGAAGTACACATTCAGTTCATAGCTCACAATTCTTTAGCTAATCATTGAAAAGGAACTTAAAATCACTGCCAGTAGTGTCTAGTTTGCTTTTTTTTTTTTTGTCTAACATTTATCTTAATCTAAATTTAAATTATATGCCTTAAATTTTAGTCCAGATAAAATAGTCAATTCAAATATTTGTCTGTGTAAACTAACCAGACTAATTAATTATACCTTAATGCAGTCATCTGCAACTGCTTAGAAATACAGTGCACCCTCCCTTTAAAAATCAGTTTTCTGTTCCCTGGAAACATATTCTTCTTTGTTAGGAACGTACCACGCTTGAAGGTGAAAAAAAAAAAAAAAAGAAGCAACCTAGTGTGAATGTTATTTACACTCCCTTAAAAAAACACACAAATACCAAATCCACCTGCTCATCCCTTCCTTAGCCAGTAAGGCCAACTAGGTAACAACTATATGCATGCCATATCTTTAAGAATAGTCTCCAAGAACAACATTCCCTACTGAGACTCCTTAAGTAAAATAACAACACACTCATGAAAAAAAAGAAAAAAAAAAAAAAAAAGCAGAAGAATCCATAAAATACTGATTCCACACACAGTGTAAACCAGCAGTGTATTTTCTCGGTGAGATGTCTGTGCACCAGTGCATGGGAGACAAAAAGGAAAGGGAAGGGAAGGGAAGGGAAGGGAAGGGAAGGGAAGGGAAGGGAAGGGAAGGGAAGGGAAGGGAAGGGAAGGGAAGGGAAGGGAAGGGAAGGGAAGGGAAGGGAAGGGAAAAGATCAGTGTAGAAAGAGATTTTGATAATAGCAAACTTATTCATACAGGCTTACTCATATCCATTGAAAACATGGTATTAAATATTGACCTTAGTTTTAAGAAGTTATACATTCATTTATGAAAGCAGACAAACAAAATATATATAAAACCTTCAAATTCTAAAACTAGATGTATGTGAAGATGCTCAGAGGAAAAAAAATATGAGGAAAGAATTCACTCGCAATTCATCTGAAATGAACTGAGGTGAACGGTGTGCCAGCTGGAAACCTGGAAATGGGGATATGGATATGAAACAAAGAGGAAGCTAAAGCCAATGCAATTACAAATTGAATCAGTCTGAGAAGAAAGCAAGCTCTGATTGAAAGTCTGGCTGACTTCTGTAAGGAAGATGCATTTTCCTGCTACTAAGTAAGTAAATAAATAACCAGCTGCATCAAACTTTACTGACTCCATTGCTATCTGTCTCTAAACTGACACTTCTAAATGGTTTCTAAAAGGGAATGTGCTATATTCCCACTCATATTTCTATCATGTATGTATCTATTTCCCTCTGATCTTCTTAACTGTCATCCACTTCAACCACGTGAATGGTTTAGAGCTGTGCAGAGATAAATCTACTTGCAAATTGATGCCTGTCAATGAATGCTCAATTTCCACAGTGGCAGCCAACAGTATAGTTGAAAGACTAAAATGAAGAGACTACACAATCTCCTGGCTGCTGGTCCTTGGCCAGAACTACAGACAGCAAGGATAGTCATGAAGAGTAAAGGAATGAGTGCTTGGGGATAGGACAGCTCAGTAAGCCAACTGCCTCTTGTTGTATCGTTTTGAAGAGTGATTTCCTGAAAAACTTAAGAGTGGACTTGCCAGAAGCAGAAAGACGTGATGTCCAGGAAACACTCATTACAGTGCTAGTCATAGCTTACACACTCACAGCATTCCAGTAAGATTAAAATTGTGCATGATTGTTGTAAACCGTTGACAATATGCCTATGTACTTACACTTTTATTTTTCTCTATGAATGCACTACAAGTCAGTTGTCAAACCTTCATTTTCAATTAAAAAAACTAAGTAGAACTATGAATTAATGTGTGGTTTCTTTTAGTTGCTTTAAAGAAAATTGCAATTCCCAAAGCTAATTGTCCCTCATTATAAAGAAGCTCTGTCAGTACCTCAATCCAAAGCATCATTGCTTACAGAACCAAATAAAAAAATCAAGATACTCTAAAATCACTTTGTGTTCAAAACTGAGCTAATTAAGAAAGTACAGCAAAATTATTTTTAGATTTCCCTATAAGGTAGCTTCATATGTTATTTGGTTTTCATACAATGTATGACATTTAAAACAAAGTGAAATAAACATGATCTTTTTACTTAATAATACTTGGCCCAGGGAAACATCTTGTGTTTACACAACACTGACAAAACGACTAATTTTTGGCTGACTTGCTCCTCTCAGCTCGTGATGATTCACAAAAGCCAAGTAGGTCTGAATCAGAATCTGGTTCTGTATTCTAGATTTGTCTCAGTTTTTACAAAGTAGCGAGCCTCAAGCATGAAAGGCTAAGGTAGTGCATTGCTACTGCAGTAAAACATACCATATTTATAGACATTAGAGGGACACGCAGATTAGAATATCAGATCACTCAGTGTAAATGTCAACTTGTATGAAATATAATTGATTGAAAAACTGGAGCGTGCCAAAAGTGTAAGTACGACTAATCAAATAACAGTGCAGTAGCAGCAAGAAATAGAAATCTTCCAGTTCTTTGTACCAGTGCATTTCTAAATAACTCTAGGGAATATCACTCATCACATGCTATTTATTTGTGTCATTTTTTTAACCTTTATTTTCAATTGAGTTCTTCAAGTTCAAATTTCAACATCCCCAAATGTCTGCTTTTTAAAGCAAACCAAATGTGGGATGAAAACCAAGTACTTGCCTAGAACAGTAACCTGAAACTTCTAATTCAGAATTGAAACCACAAAAAACATTTGGCTTTTGAGTAGTGTACTTCAAACAGCAGTGTCAAAAATACTATTGATGAGTAGTGCTCAGAAGTTAGCGATGGGAGTTGGTACAGTCTCTTGATTATGTCACAGCAATGCAATACCAACCTAAAACAGTGAACTTAGTAAAATCACCTAAAAAAATCCAGCTAGCACATTTTGTATCTATTTAAAATTAATACATAGAAAATTATATATTTTGATAGCAACTGAAATGGCTAAGAACTTCAACCATAGTTTTTCAGTGAACACTTTGTGTCATTATAGCAACCCTCTCCTTGTTGCTTGCTGAAAGCCCTCTATTCAGACACACAGAAGCCTTCATATTTGATTTCCCACACCACGTACAGCTATTCAGAAATACCAAATACTTCTCTCTAGGCAAGATATTTGCTACCAACTGCTTTTTCAAAGAGATCTGAAACATTTAAATCAACCTGAATGTTTCAATTCTCTAAAGACATTACAAAAAGCATTGCTTCCTATAATTTAAAAAAGAAATGTACTTCTAAGATACTACTTTGGTATCAAAACAGCCTTGAGCTTGCAGCCGCAGAATAGTCAGCAGCCTATATATTCATATACACACAATTTTCATATTTCACTTCTTCCACTGCTACAGCATGGAATTTCAGATAATCAGCTGAAGCAGACTGTATTTCTTTAATTATCACTGCATTCTTAAGAGAATTAATTTATAACATGCCTATATGAAAAAGCTTCCTGGGTAAAAACAAAGGCAACATGGACTTACATTCATGAAAGCACAGATTAAAAATTGTGACCCTGAAGTCAACAGTACAAGTTTTATCTTGGATAGAAGCATCTGTCATACTTTTGCTACTAGGTAGACCAGTGTGGCATTGTGGGAATGGGTTTCTAGAACTTTCCCTCCTGCTTGAAACAGGAGGTGCACTCTCTTCATCATGCACTTGTGTAAATGGCCTTTTCTTCGTTCAGTGTCATGTCAGACCTGTAGTTCCCCTCTGACTAGAAAAGGATTGGGTTTTGAGATTATGAACTATGCATTTTCTCAGGCTGGCGAGGCTATTTTATTACTCATCAAGCTGTAGCCTGACATGTCCACAGAGATTTCTTCTTCAATGATCTTTTTTTTTTTCTTTCCTCCCATCTGACTCATAGGAGTGAGACAGGACAAAACCTCTGAATCAGGATCACATGCCTGTGATTGTCTCTGAAAAGCAAAACAAGTTGAGGCTGCCAGAAAAGATCAAAAACTGTCTTTTGGCAAGTGCCTTTGTTGAATTCTTCAGTCAGTTCAAATACAGTTTTTTGTCAGTAAATCTGCTGAATGGAAATTGCAAATAAGAATGGGCAACCAAGAAAAATCCATGGTGCAGATAAGCGAGCCTGACAATCTGGAGTAGAGGGTGCACAACTGCACAGAGGCAAATGCAACGCGGCCCAGATCTTGGCACTGCACTCTGCCTGCAGGCAGCCCCCAAGTCAGCTTTGCACTGGAGAAGACAAGAGATGTGGTGGTGACAATCTGAGAAGTTATTCACAAAGTCTGAGAAGTGATTCACTACAGAAAGCATTTGTGTATCTATTTCTAACATATCCAGTTCTTTGCACACACGTTAGCAAGCAGGATTCAAGCACGACAAAGCAAGAGGCAACAATTACGAAGATTATTCATCACATCTAAGGACTCAATTATGAAGATTATTCATCACATCTAAGAACTCCCATCTGTAACCCACACTGCAATTCCTCCAGAGTCACTAAAAGCAATCAACAGCAGAAAACGTTTCCATTTATCTTTTTTGAAATGATTACAGCTACATCATCTAATCATTATCAACTAGAGTTGGATAATCCCTGAGTGCTTCATGAGTACTATCATGAACAGCCATATTATATGGCTGAAAGAACACAGGATTTTTTTTTCTTTTCCTCCCACTTCTGACAACTAAGTTTTTGCTCTTCAGAAACTTGAAATACCTGAGAGGAACTGAGGGAGCACACAGCTCTATTGGAGAAATACTATAAACAAATAAAAGATTGGGATTATTTCCCTCTGGCTTCTTCACTTATTTTAATCTGAAACAGTTTTTAAATGCCATTCTGTGATTATCGTTTTATTAATTTAACGGAGAGCTTATTTTGGCTTTATTAGTTATGTATTTATCCATTAGTTTGGATAAGGTCCAATCAGATTGAAAAGTAAAAATCTGATTTATAGAACTCGTGCTCAACCATAATATTTTGTGTCTGTTACACAGAGTACTCCATAGTATAATAACCAAAAATCAATCTATTCGTCTCATTTAGCTCACATCACTGAGAGAAAATATTTGACAAACCTCCATGAAACAGAAGTTACAGCTCATGAACAGCACAGCACCTGCATGACTGTACAGGGAATTGTCAACCTGCCACTTCTTAAAGACTTCTGCAATGCAAACTCACTTGTTTATTAACAGAGCATGGAAAGAGGCAGTGTAGTTAATAGTAATATAGTTAAAGACAATTACTTTCCCTTTGCTGCTAAAAGATGAAGATCCACGGACTCTAAGAAGCATCAAACCCATAACTCTGTTGAACTACTGCACTGTCTGAAAGTTATGGGGTTCATTTGTCAGTAATACAAGTTTCAGATGGGTTTGAGAGGCACAAAAAGATTGTCTTATATACTGAGACCCACGGTTTCCTCAAGCTCCTGTCTTCCTGCAAGAAGAGTAAAACAAAGGACAGATGTGCTTTCCTGACATGTTTCCAAAAATGCATTAAAAATCTTTATGCAAATCTTATGCAGTCATTATCATCAGAAAAAAAACCAACCGCTTTTTAAAATGAACTATTTAATGAAATGAATTTAATGGAATGACTTTATTTAACTTTTTTTCTGAGAACTGGTACTGTCTGCTACTGCATATGGGGTAAGTTCCTGCGCTTGGAAATAGAGGTAAAACAAAAAAACTATACCTCATTCATGAAAGGTGTACCCAGACATATTTATTGCTAATATCTGAACCACTAGGTTTTCTATTCCAAAACACTTGTCTATTAGTATTTTCTGCTTTCTCATATCTGACAAAATAAGCTTCTCACTCAGCAAAACTGCTTTGCTGAGAAGTGAAAGATCTGTACTTGCTGACTACTGTTAGGGCTCAGATCTTCCTGGAAAGTCACCCTTGTCACCTCTCCTATTCCATCAAATAAACTCAGGGGGACAAGGGAACGAAAATAAAGTGATGGCTAGAACTTAATTAGAAACTCACACAGATGTCAGTGCACAAGTCTGCCAAGTCAGCAGTGCCAAGAACTGAGATCAAGATCTAGATTAATCCAATAGACTTCAGTTTAGATCCACAGTTCCCAAACTAAACGTGATGACCACAGAATTGCAGATAGGAGCAGATCTGCAGATACAAAAGCTTCTGAACTGCTGCTCAGGATTGTTACTGTGTACACTTATCGTCTGATAATGTTTTTGCAAAAAACAATAACAATCAGGCAACCTTCACTGCAGCCTCACACTCTTTACCTCAATGCCATAGATTTTTTTTTTTTTTTAATCACTGTCACTACCTCCTCTCTTTTGATGCATTGTATGAATAATGTCTGGTGAGCAACCAAAACTCCTTAGATCACTGGCATGCAACACATGTCACAACTATAGCCTGCAGACATTAAATTCAATACAAAAAAATATGCCTAAGTGTATACTGCAGTCACTGCTATGGCTACAGCTCCTGTTTGTCCTGCCTACATGGTCAGCTTTGATATTCCTGTGAAAATAACTAGTAATAAGTATCAGTCCAACCTAAGCAAGCTGGATAAATACTCAAGTACTCTGCACTAAACCTCTGCGACCACTGACAGACCAAGGTCCAATACCCATATCAGGTGGCTAGCAGCTGAAAAATGACTCAGAAGAGTCTGTATGGAATGAAAGAGTTGGCAATGTGTGGAGCACACGTCCTCTGTCATCTACTAACGTACAGAATGATGGACGTCAAAGTCACAGACCACTTGGCTCTAGGCAGCACTCCTCTGCATGCAGCAGTGTCCTTTTTCCCTTGCTCACCTCTCAGAAGCTCACAGAGTCAGAAATTTGGGCAGTACTGTTACAGCTGAGATTGTTCAGCTTCATCATGAAGAATACTATTCTTCCGAGACCATGAAAGCCAGGGGCCCTCTACAATAAATCCTTTCAGTTATAGTAAAAAGAACTTAGCAAAGATTAGTAAGAGCCATTACCTAACAATCTGAAATATTTAAGGGTTTATCCGTTAAGAGTAGTATTATAGGAAAGCTCAAGGGTAGATCATTTCTGAAAGACGTTGAACAGCAATATGTGTGTATCTAAGAAATAACCCTCCCCCATGCTGTTAAATACACAAGTGGTACACTGTATTACTTACTATTATTAAACGGCTTTTTGCAAGTCAGCGGTGTGTTCTTTAAACAACTACACATTTTGTAACAGTGAATGTAAGTTAACAGCTTCTAAATTCATTCAAAAGATAAACCATTTTTTATTACAGTGCAAGTTCACTGATATTTAGGATCAGGAACTTGAAGGGAAAAAATTCAAACTGTTAATCTGAGTATGTACTGACATAATGATATGTAATGGAAAAATTAGGCAACTTAGTATTTGGAAAGACTGCATTTTTTCCCATGTACTGTAACAGTAAGTGTTAATCAGTATGAACAAAATTGCATGTATTTTACAAGTACTCATTTGCAACTAAAACCCTCACACCAAGGACCTTAGACAATAAACTTCTGTATTCTGACTAAATGCCAGAAATATTTAGACTCACTGCCTTTGTTATAAACCCCTCAAGTCTAATGCATGCTTGCAAGTCAGTTTGTCAAACCTATAACTTTCAATTTTGCTATACAGAAGATAAAAAACCTATTTCCCAAAGCAGATAAAAGGCAAATTTTTGAAGTGCAATAAAATCGAGGTACCAGTGTCAAAGCAGATGGCCTTCAATTGCCAACTCTTTTGTCATGGTGAGAAACTCTTAATTCATTCCTGCAGGATCAAGGCTTACAGGTTAAACATGTCAACACACTGTAACGTACACGTTATGGGAAAAGTGAGAGAAAAGGGAAGAATGTTTTAGTGTAAGAAGAGGCTTACTGAGCCTCTTTTAGCTGCCTAAAAAAAATAAAGCAGCTTGTCAAGTCATGCCAACTGATGTATAAGCACAGAAAGACCTTCAAGGTGCAGGTTCTATGCATGGTTTAGCATACCAACAAAAGAAACTTAAATCCAGAATCTGATTCAGCCCCAAAGTCACATAGTAAAAATTAAACATCTCAAATAAAAGTAACCAATAAGAAAACTGCAAAGAGCAGCCTGAAACTTGGAAGTCTCCAAGAAGAGCAGTTGCAATAACCCTGCCACTTCTTTCTTCAACCTACAGATTTCTGTTCCTTTTCAGTGTCTCCTAACACAAGAATGTGTGCCTTTATGTGTGTATGCATAGGTGGACATACATAAAAGAGTACTGTGGAATCATATTTTTTATCCTTAAAAGTTGACAGGAACAGCTAGAATCACACATCTTTAATTATTCATATCAAAATACAAAAACTGCATACAGCTGTTAAAAAAAAAGTGTACTAACATGTACAGAAGTATCTTCATGTTTTTATTTAACATAAAATCACTTCATTTATTAGAAATCCTATACTTCTGGTTGAGCTAATTCCTCTTTGCTGTTAAATCCCCAATTTTGTTAAGTTTAACAAGAATTTTATAACAAAACAAAAGGCCTTACAAATGTCATCAATGTGAGTCATATGAGGATAGCTGCCTGGCTTAAAAGCAAGCCTGACATAAATTTTCGCTAAGAGCAAACTGATGCCTCAGCTGTCAGTGTTGATGCTTTAAGCACTAACATTTTTTAACCATTTTAACATTCATTTATACATCAAGAAGAGGAACTATGACAATCTGCACAAATTTCATGGAGTGTTAAATAATAATAGGAAAGGCCATAACATAGAGATGTTGCATTACTTAAAATTAACAAGTTCTGAAAACCACTCATCGTAGCTTAATGGAGGGAATGCAATTTGTTTAATTTTTCTAAAGTAAGGACCTAGTTCTCATGGTAGAGGAGGTCTGCCTAATAGACCACTTATTCTGAAACTGCCAGAATGGTTGTGAAGCTCATCAGTTGCCAAGATTCCTTATGAAGAGCGATGAAGATCATTTCAGTAATTCAAGAAACTGTGCTGACATGAGAGATCAACTGAAAAACTGGATGAAATTTGCTCAGCATACCACGTGTAACATCCTAATTGGAGAAGCAAAAACAGTTGACTTCTGCTGGAAACAAAATTCTGTATCCTTTTGAGATATACTTTTGCCAAATGTAGCCAGCTTACAACTGGATGCATCATAAGATAATTAAACCTAAGTGTTACCTAATAATTAATTAACTATTAGATAATTAAACCTAAGAGTTAAACAATTGTCTGGCTGCTACGTCCTTTCAAATATTAACTGCACTGCCCAACATTGAAAACAGATCGATACCAATGCTACATAATCTTATAAAATTGGATGTTGCAGTTGCAATGTTGTAATCATTGAGCAGACTACAGTTTTTTTTCTCCTTTAAAGCACATTAAACACACACATATAAACAATTTACATAACGATCACTGAGAGAACAATGTTTATTTTTTAAATGCTCCCCTATAATGACAACTAGGCCCCAAGGCATTTAAAGGCGTCAACTTACGAAAACAAAGTCCCTTGCTTTCACTATTTTAAACAAAAAGAAAAGCAGAAAATTGTAATGCTGTGGCCTGAGTCAGGAAGTAACGCACCAAAGAAACGTCACCTGCTCCACCAGAACCTCTCCTAAGAAAGCAAAAGCACACACCAGGCAGTTTCAGACAATGTTTTCAAAGCAATTAGCACTGTATTTAAGGCACCTTTAGTAACACTTTCAGAAAACCTAGGCTAGGTTATTTCAGTCAGAAGCGACAATTACCGTAACTAAATTTTCTGAAACTTTTCATTTTTAGCTTTTCTCAACCTTAAAAGTTTATCAGAAATACATAAAAAATAAGATTGTATCCAGTTACTGTAATATTTTTAAAAATTAGAAAGCATGCAAACAAAACAGAAATTCTACATTTCTAAAAGAATCTCTTCTTCTTCATCAGTTTCTCCATAATTTGTACCCATTTCAAGATGCATCAAGTGAAACAAAAAAAGGATGACACCTGTATTCAAGCTATCTTAAAAAAGTATTTCATTTGAAGAATCATGCTAGCTTGTAGAATAAGGAAAGATAAAAGATAGTCCTGATATTTATGTCAGATACTAATTTTTTCTTTTTTCTTTTTACTTTTTTTTTTTTTTTAAATAACAGAGCAATAGTTCAGTTCTTGTATGCAACTTGATTTTGGTGACCAATCCTATATGACTATCTTAACAAAAGAATATTTGTAACTAATCTGAACTATTGATTTGACCAGAGCGAACACTGACAATTATGTATTTATATGTGGTCATTATTTTTTGTTCCACAATGCTTTAGAAGGGACTTGCAAATTTTAAAACTTAAAATGAGTCATTCTAGAAGTTAGAGATAACAAAAGAATGCAGCCATTCTTTCCACAAACATCTTTCAGATTGTACTGCACAAACTTTTTAAAAGCCTGGAAATGCTGCAGGGCTGAAGAACATCCTCTACAGTCTGATGAAATATATTTAAATGCATTGTCTTATTGTTGGAAACTGCCTGCAAATGTACATGAACTGAATTAGCGATGCAAGAACAAGCATTACTCACCTCTCCCTCCCTGAAGACTAACTAAAAACTTGACATTCCAGCCCACTTCTTCCCCCAATGTAAACAGAATTTTTTATTTTACTATTAAAGAAAGAGAATAGAAAGAAAATAATTTTCAGCCTACAGAAATGAAAAATATCAACTACCGAATTTGAAATGCAAACATCCATTTTGTTGAGGAAGTATTTTCAGATTTTTGACAAATTAAGCTTTTTGCTATGTAAAGCAAATATATTTTGAAAAATAAAAAAAAAAAAAAAGATTTGAAAAAATTTCTCAAGTCAAATTAGAAAAACATCCCAGTCATTTTGGGGGAATTTGACCGATAAACTTTGGTAAAGAGGAAATTTGTAAACAAATTATATTCAAAAGAAACTTAATAAATGACCATGTAACATCATAAAAAGCTGATCTTTCATTATTTGATTGAATATGCATTTTATTTATGAAAGTATTAAATTCCTTCCTAATTGTGGTAAAGCAGTTCATAGAAAGCATTACACTTCATTATATCAAAGCAGTTAATTACTTTAAGAACCTGAACATAATACAAATCAAATATACAAAGACGCACATGTAAATACTTGTAGAATTCTCTTCCACATAGACTACATTTCTTGAGAAATTTTGCAGGCAACCTCATTTTTTCATGTTGTACTTTTACACTCCAGTGCTCCTAAGCGTGTGTTCTGGTGGATACCAATATTAACGCAGACCTTCGACAACAGCTAACATCCCTTATCACTCCCTGTTTATTCACCATTACACAAAGTTGTAGTACTGTAGTCAGCCAAAGAAGACAATAACTCAGGTATTCACGTTTTTTAAAACCCCCTGAAGTTACTCAAAAGAACATGTGTGCCCACTGCCTTTGTAGGGACAGACTCTCCTCTAATTTCTGTACATACAACCTTGCAAAGACCCTACAGATAAATAAGCCAACGACTTAGTGTCTTTCAGTAGCTTCTAATGCTAAGTGTTCATCATGCATACAAAGGTGCATTTTTATTTCACATTTGTGAACATAAAAACTCCTCTGAAAAACAGCTTTTGTAAGTAAGGAAGATTCATTATCCCTATGGAAAGAAATCCCCAATCCTTGTGGTCAAAGCATCCAGGCAGATTTATTATCCAGTTGTAACTAAAGTACCTCATTGGAAATAAGTCTCTGGTTAACAACAGGAACTTCTCATTGCATGCAATGCTTCCCAAAGAAGAGCACACTTTTTGGATTACTGGCATTGTGTATGACTTCATTCTCCTAGTCATATTTCTTAATTAGCATGCATATGCTAATGTGCTCATGTGCTCATGTATGCATATACTGACAAAAAGCCTTCATAGCCTTGCCCTTGGCTCCTCAGGAGACTGTGCCTGCTGCTGCTGGGGCTTAGTGTCTCTGCTCACTCAGACAAATGCCAGGCCTCCTCCAGCCTCTGCCTAGGCCAGTGGCCTGGCCCTGTCCGCATGCCACACGACCTACAAGTCCACTAATCCACTGTGATGGGGAGCTAGAAAATGGGACAAAGGAAAGACAATTCCAGTTATACCTTTCTGAATTTTGTTCTAAATTCTGAATTTTGTTCTGAATTTTGTTGCTAAAACACTACTGTATTAGTGGAAAGAGAACAGGCATACTGGAATTCCTTCACTGAAGTTCCACTGCCATCCCTCTGCTGGTCCCAGTACTGGCCATGAAGCAGCCCTTTCCAGCAGCAGGGAAAGGTTGCAGCAGATGTTCTGGAATAAACCACTTCCAGGCAAAGGCCACATGCTTGATTGGTATTTACAGGGAAAGAAAGAAAAACCTCATGGGAACTGCAGCCTAACCCCTATATAAAACAGCTCCCTGCCTGATCTTTGAAATGAAAATATGCTGTGGTCTTTCTCCCCCTCAGTCAAGACAAACATTTGAGAGGAAGAGGCAACAGACAGTTCACGCACCAATGTGAACAGGGAGGAGTTCTGTCCAACCCTTGGGAACAAATGATTTTTGAGATGTAGCAAGCATGTAGCAGCACAGTACTCTGGTTTAGCTCCAGGCTATTGTTGGGATCCGGGTACAAAGAAGGTCTAGACTCTGGCCTTAAATATACATTAATGCATGTTAGAGACCGTGCACAAAATAGTTGAATGTAGTTACTTTTTTTGTTATATTAATTTTCCTTTAAACTGGGAAAGAAGCTTCTGGAATGAAAACTTTACTATTCCTTTTATTAGAAAATATAAATGGACTATGAAGAGCCAAAAGACACCTTGATGTTATTTTAAGTCCTGGTTTTTCCAGTACAAGGGAAGAAGCAGTGGGCGGACACTCCAGCCACTCGCTGCGAGCACCCTGCCCCACTGCCAGAGGCCACACATTGCAGCCAAAAGAGCAGTGCAGAGGTCAGGATTGCTAAGGTGCACAGCGTTGCATGCTCCTTTGGCACAACTCAAGAGCCACCACCAAATGCTGCGTACAGACAGATGAGTTGGCAGAAGAAGAATTAAGGGAGACTTTACTTAACATCAGTTACACTTCAGGGAGAATATAAATTAAATAGCCTCATCGCATTTAATTCCCAACCTTAGTACTAAAATAAAAGAATTTAATTTGTTTGCTGTGATTTTCTCTTTTGCCTTTCAAGCTTTAACTTATTCTCATGCAAGGCTGTCTCGTGGGGTTCTTGTCGTTCCACTCTTTGAGAAGACGACAACAGAATATACAAAGAAACTTTATTTTAACTTATTTCTTACTGGAAACTGGAGACAGAGTACTACAATACTGCTTATTAAGACCTCTGGATACAAAAGAAAAATGCTCTAGTTTATACTATTACATTCGCACAGAAACAAAGTTTATATGCTTTTAATTCATCTTAAAACATCAGCTAATTTAAACCAAAACAATTTCCTAGTTTACACAACAGTAGATGGCCACAAAAACTAACTACATCAGTTTAAAAATAGATCAGCGTTTGCTCAAGTTGGAATAACTTCCATATGCAAATGGACATAAAATTTCACTTCCTACAGAATAAGTACCGTTGTTCTGATACAGAGAACCACGCTGGTGTTTAACCAAACGTAGCTCCTATTACCAGTCTCTAATGAAAGACCAAATATGTTTAATCATTAGCTCTGTAAGCAACAGAAGTCAGCACGATCTTGAAACATTCCACTTACGCAGGGAAGATAATACATTTTATAATTATCCTTTCTATAAGACAGGGAAGCTTAAGAGACATTAATGATGTTATAAAGGTAGTTACACCTTTTAGCAAAGTGGCTATAAACATCAGACACAAACAAATGCATCTGAGCTCAGTTTTTAAGACCAACCCATCTTTATGAAGTACAGTCACCAACAGTGCACGCGGATTTATTTGATCGAAGTAGGTATCACCTTTGGAAAGCATCTGGAATTTAATAACTGTCTACTTAGTTTGACATCAAGACAAATCATTTATCCTCTACTCCTCTAAGCATTTTTAACTGCAATATTAAACATCAGAATGTGGGATTAAAATGACTTCAATATTTTTCCAAACTAAAACCATAAGTAAAAAAGCTCAGATACCAAACCACTACACCACCTCTAAACTATTTCTAGCATATGTTGCATAATATTATTCTAATGTGCAACAGTTCTTGGAGATCGGAAAATGATGTATTCTGAATGCTTTCAGGCCATGGATCTGCTCCAGCAAAAACTCCAGCATGAGTTGAAGGGCAATAAAGTCATCTTCATGGAAGAGATTCACACTGCTACTAACATACATGCAAATTCATTTGCTTAGGAAGCTCTTGGCCTACAATTAGTGGAGAGCAGGAAAGCATTACTATTCATGTCCCTCCATGTTCTTCCCCAGGCCTCTGCACGTGCTCCTGGGGACACCAGCTAGGCTGGCTTTCAATATATTTCAATACAGCCATTCCTACATGATTCGTAAGCAAAGGATCCAAAGCAGACACAAAACAATTCCACCTTTTCAGATTTTATAAACATGTAGTAAAATTTCTTGCAGTTCATGCTTACTCCACTAATCTTTCAGATCTGTGAAATGTTTCACAACACTGTTTGAAAACTTCTGTACATACTGACTACACTTTTATTTTGCAGAAAATGAAGCCTGCGTAAACTTTTCTAGAAAAAAAACTAAACCTTTTCATTAATAAAATATGAATAAAAATATTGTTTTGTAAATGGCTTGTACCAGCCAAGATGAATAGCAAAAAAGAAACATTTTTTTTGCCCCATTAACATTTTACATTCTTTAGTTTGGGGATGAATCTGGTATCTTCCTGTGTTTATACTGTACCACTGTAAAGTTATCCTCTGTCATTTTATCTGATAGCTGTTTTTATATCTGTGCATGAAAAAAACAAAGCCAAAGCCATCTTCATAAGATTCGGTCCCCAAATGTTCTATTTCATGTTGCTAGCTCTGAGGAAAAGACCGAAAACAACAGAACTGTAACAGGCACACAAATCACATCTCTGTCCCTGGTGACAACTTTCATGAACAACAGTCCCAAATATCCTATGATATGAGAGTAGTAAGGTAAACCCAAAGATGGACTCCTTGTGTTTTGTGTCATATAAAACACTGATATCTCTCAGACTTCAGATTCAATTTCTTATGCAAAAATTTTTTCGTAGCAAGAGGAAAGTTGAGAATACACTTCTTCATTCATCAGTTTCCTGAGGAATCTACAACTGTTGTGGAAAAGAACAATTACACAGGTTTTATTAGGATCTGATTAGAACCTGTGCAGCCAAGAAGAAAATATGACTCATGTAGCTTTTTTGAATATTAAAATAAAGTTGCACCACTGAGTTTTCCTTTATTGCCACAAACAGAGCTAAAACACCATATCTTGTACTGCGTTAATGCACAGAATGGCAGATTACAGGAGGTGAAACAACTTACCTCTCCCAAACAAGTGGCAAAGATGGAACATCCCACATGGGCCACAGCACAGAAAACAACAATTCTAGCTACCTCCAACTTGCTCAAGATGTTTCCAAAGATTATTGATGAAGCAAAAGGCTTTCTACTCCTACTTCCCCCTCTTCTCAGCAGGGCATAATTTAGCACACAATAATCACAGATAAATATTTTAATTTGTAGTTGCTATTGTCACAGCATGTTAGCATGTTTCCTACGGTATACCTTTCATGCAAATGGTAACCTGGTGTGGAGATGCTCAAACTAAACAAGCTGATGTGTTTTCTTGTATTAGTTTAATTGTATTGGCATGACTATCTTTGCCTGCTCTTCGACAACAGCAGAAACAAAAATCAAGAGTAGGCTAGGCATCTTCACACTGTGCTTCAGTTTGCAATGAGGACAAAAAGAAGTCTGTTTTCTGTGATCTCTAACAACTTGAAAAATCGTATTGTCTGAAAACTCTTAAGTGAAAAAACGAGGTTACCATAACTGGACTTCTATTTCTAGCTATCAGTATAATACTGCAGCCTTCTATACTATGTCAAGTCTAGTGAACAAAAATTTCCAGTAACCTAAATAACCAAATGTTTTTACTATTAATCAAGATAACATATAAGCAGTTAAAACTTTCAGTAACTTAACAGTATAAGACAGAGCAATACAGTGTACAAAATCAAGACAAAATGCTTTGGTAATAATCCCATTTCATCTCCATCCACTTGGCTGAGCTCAAAAATGCCGGTTTTAAATTTCTGAGTCAGTGTGGCTTCCCCTCTATCAATTAACTACCACAGTAAATCATGCAAACAGAATGGAGGACAACTATAAATTACTATGATTTTCATAACATGCAAGTTTACAAGCAAACAATGATTCCAAATGATTGAAAGGGTTTGTTTTACAAAAGGCGGGGAATGCATATTAACTTAACAGATGACAAACTTGAGGCTTATGATGAAAAACTGCCATTGTCTTTTAATCACCGTCTCACAATAAATGGAAATTAGACAGTTTGTCCTGTCCCACGGGACCATTTATAAGATTGTAATTAGCTCTGTGGAAACCCACACAGACTTGGATGGAAAAGCTGCAACAAAGAGCAGGAAGCCAGTCTATATTCATAAAAACAGACTATTAGTTGCTGTTGAAACACTCTTGAAATATTCTTATCGTTAGGCTGCCTGTTTAGTACAACCAGTAACTCCCAAAATATATAACCTACAGAAGATAGCTGCCAGCTGGTCAGCTGCAATTATATCTTTATCAACCTACCTTTCCCAGTTAGATTGCACAACAAAATTCAACATAGTATCAGCAATAACTGCACTGACAGAAGATCAAGTAGTGAAGGGACACAGTTCAGTAACTCTCAAGGTCACCTGGTAAGTAAATGCATTAATAAATTCATTTAAAAAAAAAACATTGCTTGGACTATACAACTCCTGATACTCATGACTGCTACTCGCTGCTGTGCAGCACAGAAGCAGAAGCTGAGGATTTCATTACAGTACCAGAACACCTTTGATATACTAGCATCACGAACAGAGAGCCATGTTTAGCTCAGTATGACTGTAATGAAAAGGTGGATGTATTTAAAGGAGATAGTCATCCAGAGGACAAACTAAAATTAGAAGCACATTCTCATGGGCAGTCTATGAGAATACTAACACACTGGTGAAGCCACTAAAAAAAGAACTTCCAAGTTTGGAAGGTGACTGGGAGGAGAGAGGTATCATTAAACCCATATCAACAGAAAAAAAAATCATGGATCAGCATTTTAGAAGGAGTAAGAAAAGCTCCAGTGCACAAATCTGCAAAAACAAACTGAACCAAGCAATTATGAGATATTTATCTATGGGCAATAAGGTAGCACAGTCTCCCATTTGCAGGGAAAAAGCAGTCACTCTACATGTTAGGTTGCGGTATGTCAACAACTGAGACACCAGTCCAGCTAACATCTTTTGGTACACCATGGCTTTGACAGCTATTTTCTTTAGCAGCAGAACACAACTGCCTCCCTTCATGATGAAAAGTAAACTTGTGATTTTTTTAAGGCAAACATGAACGAGTGAGGAAAATCCTAAAGGACATCTGAAATGCATGCTACAAGTTAGACCATGACAGGAGATGGTTGCGGAACAGCTGTCACAGTTTGAACCTGATCAATTCTTTCCCCACACCCACTGCGCATAAGGGTAAGGCTAGCCAGACTGGCACCAGCACATAGCTGCCATGCAGAGAGACATCAGAGGGTAACACCCCAGCAAAGTTACCAACACTACCAAATAAGCAGTCTGCCGGGAATCCTGATTAGGACAGGCCTACAGCTGTTTAAAAAACAATAAGCATTCATTTTGCTGTGGCAAGTACTTGTACAGGAGAATTCTTCTCAGGGAAACACAGGAGTAGGCAAGAAGCTCTTCAAATTCTAGATGCAGTTTTTGTGCAGTGCATTGGTCAGCATTTTAACAGAGGTGGTCGCTCTCATCATTAAATTACCACAGTTACCACAAACACAATCTGAGCAAGGAAAAACCATGCAGTGACTTCTCTTAGGATTCCTTCAGAACAAGAGACCAGAATAATCTGTTCTGTAACCAGTCCCAAAAGTAGCAGAGACAGAGAAAACACCGTAGGTCTACACTGGTAAATCAAGAAGAACCAAGGACTCAGGTTTGGCCAGCCTTCTACTGTCACAGCATTGCACAGTTTCACTTTATTCATTTCCTTTTAAGTAAAATTCTACATTTTTAGTAAGCAACCGGTTTTCTGTGTGCAACTATCAATATCCAAGAGATTGTAAAATCTCTTACTGAATGGGCATTCCATGGTAAAGGTGAAGAAGAAAACAATATGACACACAAGAAGAATGAATGAGCAAAAGGAGTTTTTTCCATGCGATACAACACAGAAGTGGTATGTTTATAAAATGCATGACTTAGAACTAATTAAAAACCACATTCCAAAAGAAGCCAGGCTCTGTTTACAGTTTTTGTAAAATTACTCTTTCATTAAGAATGTAAGAATGTTACTGTCCACTTAAACATGAAAGCGGATGTTTTTTCAAAAAGAGAACAAAAATATTCTATAGAGTTGCAGTTGTATTGGAGAACATCCACTTTTCATTAGCTTGCTCATTGATTGATAATTCTACGCACTATTAACATCAGATTTATTAGGGGGAAAAAAAAAAAAAGACCCTAAAATAATCTTCCCCTGTTGTATCTCATCCATGAAAGCATCCTAGGAACACAGTAGTGCAATGCTCA
This sequence comes from Lagopus leucura, assembly GCF_019238085.1. Classification (NCBI taxonomy): domain Eukaryota; kingdom Metazoa; phylum Chordata; class Aves; order Galliformes; family Phasianidae; genus Lagopus; species Lagopus leucura. The sequence continues at coordinate 36,277,530 of NW_024962264.1, read as the reverse complement.
GATCTAGGATCAAAAGCACGCAAACAGGCAACAACCTGAATTACATCGTATCTGGCGCATTTGAAGAAACTCAGGAAGTTTTTGCATCAGCACACTGCAAGGACTTATTAGCACAGCTTTATTTACTTCTAACTACAATGTCTTCCATGCACTCTCCAGCAGATGGCCACTAAGAGGACCAGGGTCCTGCAGGCAGCACGTGAGGAGGGGCCAGGTGAACTGCATTACATCATCCTGCTGCCAACAGGGAGGCTGTTGAGAAGACAGAAACAGCCTTCTCTAAGATGCAAATGGCAAGGCAAGAGGCAACAGCCACATGTTGGAATATGCAAAAAAAAACCAGCTGGGCATAAAGACACTTCTATTTATTTATTTTTGTTAACAGAAAGATGGTCAAACATTGGGACAGAGCCCAGCACGGCTATGCAGCCTCCTTCACTAGAGATGCTTCAATGTCAGGACGGGGCCAGTGTAACTTGATTTTACTCGGCATGGCTTGTGCAGGAGTTTGAGGCTGCATAAGCTCCACAGGTCCCTCCCAACTCTCACGACTCCATGATTTGTGACACTTGGCAGGGAGTGGGACATGTAAGTAAAGCAAAATGTCTGGAAAGATGCAATAGCCCCTGGGATTGCCTCTCTTAATCATATTCTTATGTATTTATCATCTTTGGAAAAGGAGCAGTATAATTCTTAAGTTGAACCCAAGCCATACTATCACAGTGAGCTCCCAAAGTTCATGTCCTGATTTACAGTCACTTCAGTCAGAACAATCCTTTCTGAAAATCTGGAGACCTTCCTTAAGCCTCTCACTCCTCCTAGCTCGTATACCTTTGCCTTATCCTTTTTCCTCTCCTTCCCACCAGCCATGCCACCCTTTCTGCCTTCTCTCTCCTTCTGTTGCCATCTCCAAATGTCCTTTTTGGCACATGGCAGGGAGCTAAAGCAGCAGCAGTGTGGAAGGCTGAGGATGGGAGTCAGCTCTGAGGTGCAAACAACAGGCAAACACTTTCACCTCCTTTTCCAGGAGCACATACATCCCAACTCCTCCCAGCTTCCCCACTAGTAATGTTGACATTCCACTCTCTTCAGATTAGGATACAAACTGCTCTGAATTGACTGATGGAGGTTGCTTGGGGAACAAATGCTGTCTGAATGTTAATTCTGTTTTCTTCTGGAAAAGGAAGCAGGTCGAAACAGAATTCAAAGCTATAATTGCATTTGTATCACTCATGCGAGGCTTGTGCGAAAGCTATCCAAACAATGAGATAAGTCCACACTACTGAATATACTTCCACCTTTTTTCAGTTTGTTTTCCAACTCAAGCAAGACGTCCACAGATTAGTTTTTACTGACATTTTGAATATAAAACATGAGAAACAATGTAGTGTTCACCTAGTAATCCGTGAACAATATTATCTGTAACAAAGCAAAGGGAACAGAACTTATAACATCCCCTAAAAATGCTCTAAAAATATCTGCTAGCTTTACTGAAAGAAAAAAAAAAAAAAATAGCTTCAGTAACAGAGGTCTATGTTTTTGGAGGAAAAGGTCCAGAGGAAAATTACATATTTGTGGTTAAGCTGGGAGTCATGATGTCTATGCATATGTATAACATGTGGTTGCAGATTCATAATACACAAGCCCTTCAAACAAAAAAAAATGTAGATTTTCAAAGATCAATCCGTAAAAAGAGCAATTCATTTTCATCAGTCTTATTTCTATGGTTCTTGAAGTCAGAGGTGCAACGACCAGACTCTTCCTTCCATTAAGCATATACAGACAGTAAGCAGAAGGAAAATCAAATGGGAGGTGCAGCAGCTCTCCAAGCACAGACCCCCTGCAGCAGGTTCCTCAAGAGAGATGTTAGAACTCCACTTTTTCTTTCTGTGGATTAGTCTATTTTACATTTTAAATTACTAGCTACACAAGCACAGCTGATTTTACGCAAAGAAAACATACTTAGAAAAGGCTGGATACATTAGGAAAAGAATTTTCATGCGTTTAAGAAAACGTACAAAACTAACTATAAGCAGGCAAGGAAAGTCCTTCACAGTCTGGTTCTTGCTTGATTTGTACTTTATTATTACCTGTTTTGGTGTAAATTATGTATATAACTTCTAATGTCAAAAATGACAACATTTGCAATCAGTCTTGGTGAGGTCTTATTTCCACAGCACAGTATTGAGATAGAATAATCTTGTCCTCCATTTAAAGGAAAGAAAATAGTGTAGTGTGGCAAAAAGTAACATTATTGCTGGTGCTAAAGCACATTTTTATGTTTCACAGTAACCCAGAAGAGTAAAACCAAAAGACTCTGTGGTGCTCTTAACAAAATAAAAGGATTTTGCTTTAACTGAAATAGAAATAGAAGGTGCAACACCTAATAAATTTGCCTTTACAGTTCATTGCTCTGGCATTCAGACAGATAACATTATCTGATACCTGGCACATTGAAAGTTACTGAAAAAAGTAATAATATTGAAAGAAATACCACAAAGGCCTTTCCCCAACAAATTCTTAACAGCATCAGAGGTGAAAGCCTTCAGTCTCTTCATCTTAAATACTGATTTTACATTCCCAACTACTTCAACTATTTGAAGAAATGAAATGCATATAAAGAACCGCTGAGAAAAAAGACTGCAAAAAAGTCAGTTGCAGTGAAAAACATAATGGTCCCTCATGCATTCCTGCCTATGTCAATCTTATGACAGTGCATTTAATTTCACAAATAGCTGTCACAAAAACAGCTTCTGTATTCTACTGATGCACGTCTGCCTACATACTGTAGACAGAGTTGAGTGTGAATACTGTATCTGTGCTTTTATTTTTAATAATATGATTAAACTGCCTGTTACATTAAGTATAAAGTCATGTAATATCTTTGGTTTATTTGTGTTTTTTTTTTTTTTTTTTTTTCTGTTTTAACTCACTCAAGGGCTGTGGTTTATCTTATACTTCACAAAAATTATAAATTAATAAAATTCAATGCAAGAGATTTTAAATTATTGAACTGGTTTTCTTATCTAAGCAGTAAACAATTAAAGTAAGCTTTACACACACTGTCCTATAGATTTCTGGTTTCTACAAATACTTAACATATAGTTGCTATATTCCCATTTACTGAGTACCAATTTACGTAGCTGAGAATTTGATTTTCACTGTATAAGAATTGTGTTATTACTCTTACAGTCTGGTCTGTTGCCTTTTTGTTTTCAGGTGAAGAGTAAAAAATGTAATTAAGCTCAGAGAAATACTGTGCTGAAGAACTACATCTACCAATCTGAAGAAGCCTCATTTGTATTCCACATTGGGTTAATACTGTAACTGAACTAACACTAGCTGAGTTATTCTCGACTTTGTCACAGTAAGTCAAAAGAAATTCAGAAGGGATTTACTGACTCCACCTTCGCTGTATACTAGAAGTGTTTCTCTTCACACAAATTTATGTGAAAGCATAGACTTGGTGAAAGTAAAACATAAAGGACAAGGTGTCTCACATAAAGAGTGACAGAAATCTACGTCCTTAACTACCTTTTGTCCAAAATGGATCAGACAATATGAAGTTTCTTATTTTTCCATCACATGGGGGATTTAACAAATTCAGTGCTGATTTATCTATTTATTTGTGCTGATGAGAACACCTCAAAATGAAGGCTTTACCTCCTTTCCTTCATGTGTTAAGCTGTATGTCTGAATAACTAAGATGAACACAAGCATGATTAAATGGATGAGGATGAATTCCAAGTCTGGTTGCTACCAATTTCCTCAGCAATTTATAGGACGTACCCAAGTCAAAGTATGGAAACCAGAGTAGACTGCAAACAGACACCAATGCATTTATGAAATTAGCTAAGAGATTTGTTTTTGCCTGGCATAGCAGGCATCTAGACTGCCTCTTCTGTTGCAAAGCCATATTCCATTAGAAAAATACTGCCCTACATTTTCACATGCAGGTCCAGCTATGCGACTTCAAAAACAAAAAAATCTTCTGCCATTCTGTCCTGAAAGTACAGCAACTTATGCTGGTCAGCAGTGCCACAGCTCCACTCTGACTGCAGCTATGCAAACAGATCTGCAAACAGCTGGCTTAGGCCTATTAGAGTTGACATGGCACCGTTTTTGCTTGGCAGTCCTACTTACCTCTAAATATCCTGGCTTACAAAGCCATTTAGGGACAACCTGTCCTGTTGCCAGGAGGTCTTCATTTATCACCCAGAGGGCTGCCACATGTCAGTAAAATCTGCTGTGGCCTTTTGGGAAGGGTTGAAGGTTCATCAGAGCCAGACTTGTTCTGTCAGCTAGTGGATTCTGTTTGCTTAATGTACCTTACACATCATCTACTGAGCAGGGGGAGGAGGCAGCAGCAGCAGCAGAAAGGGAAGGAATGGTGCACTCCAATGAAACCAGATGTGTTAGTACTGCCATGTGAAAACCAGGAGGTTCTGGTTATTTACAACTTTTGTTGTGTACAGCTTTTGACAAGTAGGAACATAAAGGTGGCAATAGCTCTTGCATTAGCTAAAGAGAGAAAAAATTGAAGTCTGATTGAGGAAAAAACTCCCCAGTTCAGTATAAACCTGGAAAGAACAAACTCAACCTGTAAACAAAACCAAAAACAACAGCCCCAAAACAACTGAATCAGCAATTTTTCCAGAGTGGGTCAGGACTTGTATCACTGGGCTAATATAATTTTTAATTAACTGTTACTATCTCATAAACCAGAATTACTGCAGTAGGCTCTAAATCAACATCATAAGAATAATAAGATCATGTAACAGTGTTATATTCGCAAAAATACACAGACTACTAAAAATCAGACTGCTAAAATACAACTTCATCTAAAATTAAAAGACCAAGAAATAAAAATTTACCAAAGGAAGATAAAAGCTGAAAAACAAGTCAGTGACAATGGATTTCATGATGAAGAGTTGTATAACTACATGTTTCCTTTAGAAATTTCTAAACTACTAAATTGGAAGCATTAGTACATTGAATAGCCATAAAGATAATAGTTGCTCAAGATAACAAAAATCCTCTGCATTTGCTCAGTAATAGAGGTATATTTTTAACATAACTAAAGAAATCATGCAAATAGAAAGTACTAGGTTCTCCAAAGAGCAAGATTAACCAACAGTCACGTCTTCAATTTTAAACTAAATTATGTTATTAAGACATAACAAGGAAATAAATTGTGTATACAGTGATGTTGCTACAATAATCTAATTACGGTAAGAATTGGAGAAATCAACAATACTGAAAATCAGACAGCTGTACAAACTGCCATAGTCCAGCACAAGTTGATGGAGCATTGTGACTACAGGAGCTTGAGCTGTTTGCCCAAAGTTTGCTACCACAATTTAATAGAGGCAGCAGCTTAAATTACTCAAGAAATGTTAGCAAAGGAGAGGGGTAGCATTCAATGTTACTGCTAGAAAAAGAAAGTAGCACTGTGATGAGCAAGAGGAAGGTACTCAGAGCTGGCATGAAGTTTCCCTTCAAGGCCTGAAGTTCAGCCAATGGATTTGTTTCATTTTAATCCCCAGAAGTCTGGAGTGACAAAAATATAGAGAACCTCGATTAACTGTGTTTCAACAGAGTAATGTTACACAAAAGGAGGGTACTCAATCTTTTACTATACTAATAAGCAATCAAAAATAAGGAGAATAAAACAGTCTACGAAGGAAGCAGAATTTTAATTTTGTGGCAGATAAGGATGTTTGCGTATTTCTGAAGTATTTCTGGGTAAATAAATAATTTTCTATAAAGAAAAAATGGGATAAAACTCATCTGCCAAACAGTAAGAAGTTATATGTTAGAACAGCTACTGTTTACAATTTCATGCTTATCCAAAGAACACATGTGGAAGCTGAAATGAATGTATGTTCTTTTAAACACAAAATTGACTGGCTGTCATTATACTACAATTGCTCCAATGCAAAGGGATGAGGGATGAAGAGGCAGAAATCAGAATATAAGCAATATGTATTGCTAAAGAATAACTGTCTGTGAAGATGATGAGGCAGTCTTGTATTTTCTAAATAAACCTCCATGTACATATTATGTAAGACTGAAATGTCAGAGATGCGAAAAAGGAGAACAGAAAAAATACATATTTTTAATCCACTTTCCTCTTAGGCATTTTTTCTACACTCTTCACAAGGCATCATGACTAGATAGCTAGATAGTGAAGAAGAAACCATGGAGCAAAAAGTAAGTAAAACAGGGCTGGCGGAATAGTTGACAGTAGAAATTGAACAAGGACAGAGTTTAATGCCTGCTGTTAAGCCCCTGGCCTGTTAATTCTGTATCATGAAAATTTTCTCTCAGGCAGGCCTAGAACAGGATGGCTTTTCCTACTTCATAGTTCATTCACTCAGTTACATACCTTGGAGCAGGTAATGAAGCATGGAACTTATGTTGACTTACATAACCCTGTCTGTCACCAAAGCTGTCGTATCTTCCCATTTCAAGTCATACATTCACAAATATATAAACACTACATGAATTAGTTGGTCTGACAAAAAGAATCTAGACTATGTCCTAATGTTTTTTCAAGCTACTCAAAGCTAAAAAAAAAAGAAAACAATTAAGATATTTGCTTCCATAGAGTTCTGTGCATTTCAGCTCTTGCACTTACTCAGTTTATTATAGTTTTCTATTCATCTTCCCTGAGAGGTTCAAATTCACAAATATACTCTAACAAAACTAGAGCAAGGTTGAACTACCGTAGAAAATTATCACTGTCATTCCCTCCACTGTCTTCCATCACTTTATAATGCACAAATTTTAGGGACAAAATAATGTCCATAACACTACTCTTCCTCATTATCCAAATTTGCACATGAAACCTCTAAGCCTTTGAGACAGTATAAGAGCTTTTTCAAAGATTCGATACTCCATTTTGAGCTGTGGTTTATCTGTTTTCCATTTACAATTATTATTAAAAGGAAGAAGCTGTTTCTTTCCTAGGCATACAATTGGATTAGACTAAAAAGGTCACAAAGGTCACTCTTGTTAGTTAAAAATGAAAAGGAGAACAGCTAATCAGAAGGAAGAGCAAGGAGACTGCCAAGAGCTTCGAGAAAACCAAATACATGCACTGGTTTAAAGCGCTCACTGTTTTTAAGACAACCAGCATGCAATTCAGTGTCTGAAGAACTTAACTCCAACTACTTAAAGTTCAAAATACTCATTTTTTTCTACTCAAAATCAAACAGAAAACCCATGGGGGGGAAAAAAGAAACAAACACACTTTTTCAATGCTTTTCATGAATGCTAGAGTAGAAAACATATAGTTCTAGAAATAAAGGGAGAGGAGTTTTTTGCATCAACTTATTCTTCTACAGGAGAAAAGAATATACAGAGTAAAATAGGATAAAATAAGCAGCTCAGTAAAAACAACACTAAGTTTATTGACATTGGTCTGTCTCTTTTTGCAACATATGCTGGTACATGAAATTCAGCAGGTCTCAAGAAGTCATGAGCAGTACTGGAAATAACTCCTCCTACACACTGCTCAAAAAAACCCCAAACACCTGGCACAGACAGCTCATTGATGGCAGAGTAATAGCTCAAAGAAGATGAGAACATTATGCATTGCTCTCGGTGATCTGTTGGGATATGATATCTCATAGAACAACTACATAGGAGCACCAGAGTATAAAGAAACAGTCTTGCCTGAAGATATTTCCGTTTCACTTCTCTGAGCTGCTATTTGTATGTTATTTTGTGTTTTTCCTCAATTTTCAAAACTCTTATCTACCGTATAAAGCAATTAAATGTTCCTACCGATATTAGGATGCTTCAAGAGACGACAGATTCTAGCTTCTCTTTCCAGTTTCTGGTGATCTGCAACAAAGGAAAGCACAGTATTTCCTTTTAGTGTAAGTTGAACATAATACAGCACATTTGCTTTATGAAGAAAAAAAGTCTTTAAAAAATACTTTATTTAGATCCATTAAGAGTTTACACTGTTTGCAATACTGCATCAGGTTACTGCATCTAACCTCTTCTTTGATGGACTACTGCAGGCACTGCTCCAGTAGAAAAATCAAACTGCCAATGTAATGGAAATATTCATGGCTTGACCTATAATTATCAGGCTATAAACCATGTTATAGCATTAATCAAAATAAAGACAATCCGCATCTCTGGTACTATCTTAATTTCTGTTAACTCTTTTAATAATAATACCAGGTACACTGTTCAACACATGGCAATCACCCCAACAGCATGCCAGCATTCCTCCAACACTTTCTCACTGCAATGCAATTTGTTATTAGAAATTTCTGTAGAAAGTGGTTTGTTCATTAACCTGAAAATATACTAAACACTTGTGTCCAGGTATATCATCTCTTCGTCCCTCCCACCCTTCTGCCATTCAATCCTTTGCAGCCTTTGAGCAGAAGCAATAGGCAGTAGGTTTGAACTTTCCCCATATGCCACCAATGCCTAAAAACAGTAAGAGGCAATATACCACTGTATAGGTTTAGCTTCGTTTTGATGAAATTGTTGGCCCTGCCTTCCCACTAGATGCTCAACTCTGGTTCAGGCTACGTCTTAGCATTTCCACTACAGGTTAACAGAGTAATACAGTACTTGTTTTATACAATAAATGAGAGCTTGGAAGGTGTGCAATTGTTTACACTGGAAATACCTGGAGGTTTTTGGGTATATCACAATATCTAGTGTCAGACAGTAAAGATTAAACACATGCAAATGAATTTATAGTTTGTAACACAACCGAATATACAAAAAGATTTCTTTGGGCAATATGGATAGAGAATTATGACAGAATGACAGGCTACAGAGGAACTACTGATCAGAACTTGCCTGAAATGATTTAAGTATGGTATGAGAAAATATTTCATTTTAGTATTTGTACCTGTACAAAGAAAACGGCCAATACTATCAAAATACTATCTGTAAAATACTATCAAAACTACACCAATAATACCAACGTTACATATGAGGACACAATCCCTGTTTTCAAAATGCTATGGGCAGTAAACACATAATGCTTTCTAATTCTGATTCATTTTTGTGTCTTACTGACATTGGTTCATTTTGTTACCATCTTTAATGTCATGATCCAAAACCGACACACACAGCAGAATGGAAAAAAGACTGAAGCCGTATTTTAGGGTCTTACATTTAAGTGTTTGGCAGGACCAATTCAGATATTTATTTCCTTATTTCATCATCAGCAACAGTCTCTCTAGACCCCAGCTAGAGGTAACTCAGGTAATTAAATACAAAATTTGAGTATAATTAAATTAGTCAGCTACTGCCTACTGCTTAGTTCTGTAATCACAGAATCACACAATGGCCAGGGTTGGAGAGGACCTCAAGGATCAAGAATCTCCAACCCCCTGCCACATGCAGGGCCACCAACCTCCCCATTTAATACTAGACCAGGCTGCCCAGGGCCCCATCCAACCTGGCCTTGAACATCTCCAAGGACAGGGCATCCACAACCTCTCTGGGCAGCCTGTTCCAGCACCTCACCACTCTCAGAGTAAAGAACTTCCCCCTGACATCCAACCTAAATCTTCCCCCCCTCAACTTAAAGCCATTTCCCCTTGTCCTTCTGTTATCTACCCTCTCAAAGAGTTGATTCCCCTCCTGTTTGTAGGCTCCCTTTAGGTACTGAAAGGCTGCAGTGAGGTCACCCTGTAGCCTTCTTTTTTCCAGGTTGAACAAGTCCAGCTCCCTCAGCCTGTCGTCATAGGGGAGGTGCTCCAGTTCCCTGATCATCCTAATGGCCCTCCTCTGGACCCTCTCCAACAGCTCCCTGCCTTTTTTGTACTGGGGGCTCCACACTTGGATGCAGTATTCCAGATGGGGCCTCACAAGAGCAGAGTAGAGGGGGACAATCACCTCCCTGTCCCTGCTGGCCACCCCTCTTTTGATGGACCCCAGGATACCATTTGCCCTCCAAGCCGCAAGAGCACACTGTTGGCTCATATACCAACAGATTTCTCATTTTCAGCCCCATACTTTCTATGGGAGCTCAGAATACTAAGCATTTATCAAGAGGCAGAAAAACAGCTTAGATCCAATTTCATGACATTAGCTAAAAATAGTAAGTTGCTCTGAAAGTTGCCTCTGAAAGTATTGCCTCCTATTTACTTCTATGAAAACTATAATAGGTACAAAGAACACAATAACATTATTTGACAGAGCAAATTCTCAGCTACAAAACACTATTTTTTCAACATAGGTCACCACCATTACTATGCATTTTTGCCAGCAGTGAGCAAAAGCCTGCACGCTATGCTCATAAAAATCTGCAGCAATGGAGGTGATCCACTGCCCCTGACACCACCCACCACCTCACTGCGCCCACATCTACTCTTTGGTCTCCAAAAACATTCAGCAAGTGCCAATGAATGTCAGTGGATGCAATGTTTTCCACATGGAAGAATTCAATTTTTGTTTTATATACACTTCCATGTCAGGTTGCCCCTCTGCTGCCATCTGTCACACAACAACAAAATGTAAGGGAATACTGATTGGAAGGTTCAGTCTCTGCTACCATACCATCAACATCCACTTCTGATGTCACGATCCAACATAATGAAATAAGAGCAGACTTTCAGAGCAGCCCTCATAACTCTTCAAAATTAGAGAAGAAATAAGCTGTAAAATGTTCCTGAAGATGAGTCTGTACTGCTATTATTTTAACTAACACCAATTTGATATCTAAGTATGTTATACTGACCAATCTTCCATGAGAGTTCAAACTTCAGATGTCATGTAAGTAATCTGGGTTATGCTATCTCTGCAATCTGAGCTATTTGCACTATATTTGAGAGCTCTTAACAACTGAAAGGGGAAATTCTTAACTTTTCTTTCTCCCCAGTAAGTTCTAAGTTGAGTAACTAGCATTCAAGGAATAAGAAAGCTTAATCTACAAAAGAACATTAGGCATCAAAACACTACAGCATGAATGAAGAAATTATCTGTTTGGTTTTTTTTTGTTTGTTTGTTTGTTTTTTAAACCAACTCTTAAAGATCTACTATGGTATCTGTTCTTTCTCAAATTACAACAGTGTTATTAAGTTATCTTTCAAAGTAATTACAGATAGTCCCTCTGATACCAGTCTGACATTGGAGTCTCCTGGATAAGAGTTAAATAAGGTACAAGAAAAAAAACACTATAAAAGCCCCTCCCCTGAGGTGTCTGCATTCCACAGTGCAATCCTGAAATCCTCCTCTTAGCTGGTGCTCTACTCCATAAATTGCTTTGGCACTCTCCCCTTTCCAGTCATAATTTCTCCTGTTCAAGCTCAATTACAGAACCATGAAACATCTGGTTCTGTTGGAAGGGACTCATAGGGACCACCATGTCCAATCCCTGGCTCCACGTAGGACCACACAAAATCCAAACCCCATGTCTGAGAATGCTGTCCAAAGGCTCCTTGAACTCTGGCAGCTCAGGCCACGATCACTGACTGCCCCGGTGAGTCTCTTCCATGTCCACTGCCCACTGGTGCAGAACTTTCCCTAACCCCTGCCTGTCCCTCCCCTGACACAGCTCCATGCTGATCCCTCTGGCCCTGTCACTGTCCTCAGAGAGCAGAGCTCCTGGGAGGAGCTGCAGCTGCCATGATGTCTCCCCTCAGCCTCCTCTGCTCTCAGTCAAGGAAACCCAGGACCTCAGCTTTCCTCATATGTTTTGCCCCCTAGACCTTTCACAATCCTAAAGTTCTCCTTCCTCAATCAACTGAGGGCTGACTGGAAGACTTGCAGACATGTTTAACAAATGAGCAGTTACTGGGCTGTGTGGAAACATGCTTACAGCTACTGCTCTACTCTTTCAAATCAAGCATTAGGGGCTACAACTTTTAGATAATTTAATATAAATATAGATGCAGGGCAGGTCCTCCAAGAGTGAGAAAGCCAAATTCACAGAATAGCTACACAGATGGTTCTGCCAGCACAGCTGAGACAGGACGGTATAGTGCAACAGCAAAGGAGTCTGGTGGCCTGTGTTACTGCCAAAAAACTGTCTTATAAAATTGCAACTTTACTTTCCTAAAGAGTGCTCTGCCTTCAGACTACGCACTACAGAAGTGCTGCTCTACACATAGCTTGTTAGGCAGGACGCACAGACTCAGGACGAGATAAGCAGCAGCGGTAGGGCAGTTGGGAGCAGCAGGTACATAACTGTGTGCGGCAGTGATCCTGAAGCGGGATGTCAATAGCCCCCCTCTGCAAGAAGTGTCTCACATAAAATATCAACAGCCCCTGCAGAAAATGCATAAACTGTGGTGGGAGTATTGACCAAAATCTAGCTGAAGATGCAGCAGATATCTCACAGCAGAGAGGTGCTTGGCAGATAATGTCTGAAACATTCAGAACCAGCTCCTTAAAGATAACTTCACACAAATCTCAGTGAAGTGAGACAGACAGGCCTATTTTACATGCATTTGGAAAGCAAACTATCAAATTATATCAAATAATAATATAAGAGATAATATTAAGACTGGTCTCCTGACAGATCTTGACAACTTAATTCCAGGTAATTGTCTTCAACTAGCGAACGCTTCTTTTTTGGTGAATCACTTCAACCAACCAGTTAAGGCATTCTTAATAAAAACATCAGTATCCACATCTAATTATGTCAAGAGACAGGTCAATGACAAACAATTAATTTTAGTCCTGTAAAATTACATCTGTTCAATACTGCAACAAACTTTAATTTAGACTCAACAGTCCAAATAATACTTCAAGAAGGAGGAAGAAGGCTATCAGTACCAACTAATCTTCTTACATTACAAACAAGCAAATATGTATTTGTGATAGTAGCACCACTATGCAAACTACAGCAGAAGAAATACGATGAGAGAAATGCCAAAGCACTCTTCCAAAGGGAACAGAGTATTAGTTTTCAAACACACTGGCTGGCAACTCAAGCAACAAAGAACCTGAAACAAAAAGGGTAAAAGAATGTAAAAGGACAAAACTATTTGTAACGATACTCAGATTGCTGCAGCACATAATTTTCACAGAATATCACAGAACCATAGAATGATTTGGATTGGAAGGAACTTTTAAGATCATCTAGTTCCAATGCCCCTGTTATAGGCAGAGATACCAGGGATACCTCCTTCTAGACCACTCTGCTCAAAGCCCCATCCAGCCTGGCCTGGAATGCTTCCAGGGAGGGGACATTCACAAACTCACTGGGAAGCCTGTACCAGTGTCTCACCGCCCTCAAATTTAAAGAATTTCTTCCGAATATCTCGTCTGAACCTACCCTCTTCCAGTTAAAAACTATTTCCCTCGTCCTTTCATCACCTATCCTTATAGAAAGTCCCTCCCCAGCTTTCCTGTAGGCCCCCTTCAGGTATTGAAAGACTGCTGTACTCTCCAAGGAGCCTTCTCTTCCCCGGGCTGAACAGCCCCAGCTCTCTGTCTGTCCTCACAGGGAAGGTGCTCCAGTCCTCTGATCATCTTTGTGGCCCTCCTCTGGACCTGCTCCAACAACTCTATGTCCTTCTTGTGTTGAAAGCTCCAGATCTGGACTCAGTACTCCAGGTGGGGTCTCACAAGAGCAGAGGAGAGGGACAGAATTACCTCCCTCCATCTGCTGGTCACGCTTCTCTTGATGCAACCCAAGATATGGTTGGCCTTCTGGGCTGCAAGTGCACACTACCAGCTCATGTTGAATCGTTCATCAATCGATACTCCCAAATTCTTCTCCTCGGGACTGCTCTTAAGCCTTCTCTACCTAACCTGTATCTGTGCTTGAGATTGCCCCAACCCAAATGCAGGACCTTGCACAAATCTGTATCTGTGCTGGAGATTGCCCCAGTCCAGATGCAGGACCTTGCACATGGCCTTGCTGAACTTCATGAGGTTGGCAAGGGCCCATCCCTCAAGCCTGCCCATGTCCCTCTGGATGGCATCCCTTCCCTCTAGCATCTCAACTGCACCACTCAGCTTGGTATTATCTGCAAACTTGCTGAGGGTGTACTTGATCCCAATGTCCATGTCAAATACAAAGACGTTAAATAACACTGGTCCCAATACCAATCCCTGAGGAATGCCACCTTTCACCAGTCTCCACTTGGACATTGAGCTGTTGACGGCTACTCTCTGAGAGCAACCATCCAGCCTTTTCCTTATCCAGCAGGTGCTCAATCCATCAAATCCAATTTGGTGACCAGGACATCATGCAGGACAGTGTCAAATACTTTGCACAAGTTCAGGTAGATGACGTCAACTGCTCTTCCTTTATCCACTGCTGCTGCAACTCCATCATAAAAGGCCATCAACCACCAAGTTTGCCAGGCACAACTTGCCCTTGGTGAAGCCACGTTAGCTACCACCAATCACCTCGTCTTTATTTTTCATGTGCTTTCATAGAGCCTTCAGAATGATCTGATCCATAATCTTGCCAGGCAAAGAGGTAAGGCTGACTGGTCTGTAATTCCCTGGATCTTTTTTCCCTTCTTGAAAATGGGGGACCTGTTTCCCCTTTTCCAATCAGTGAGAATTTCAACAGACTGCCATGACCTTTCAAATATGATCGATAGCAGCTTGGTAACTTCAATCATCAGTTCCCTCAGAACCTATGGACGGATCTCATTGGGTCCCATAGACGTGTGCACCTTCAGGTTCTCTGGATGGTCTCGAACCTGATATTCACTTACAGCAGGTTGATCTGCCTTCTCCAAGTTCTTACCATTGCTTTCTGCAACTTGGGCAGTGTGGCTAGAGCCCTTGCTGGTAAAGTCCGAGGCAAAGTCATAAAGCAATTCAGCCTTCTCATATCCCTAGTGACTAGGACTCCAGTTCCCTTCCACATCCTTCCTCATCTTTTTTTCATCACTGATATACCTGTAGAATTTCTTCTTGTTCCCTGTGATGTCCCTGGTTAGATTTAATTCTGTCTGGGTTTTATGCTTCCTAACCTGATCCCTAGTTGCTCAGACAACTTCTCTGTAGTCCTCCAGGATAACCCATTCCTGCTTCCACTCCTTATAGACTTTCTTTTTATGACGAAGTAAGTTCATGATCCTCCGTGTTGATCCATGGAGGCCTCCTGACACTCTTGCCTGCCTTCCTTTTTCTCAGGATGCACTGCTTCTGGGCTTGGAGGAGATGGTCCTTGAATATCGACCAGCTTTCTTGGGCTCTTTTTCCCTCCAGGGCTTTCTCCCATGTCACCCTGCCAAGCAGTTCCCTGTAGAGTTCAACATTTGATCTTCTGAAGTCCAGAGAAGCAAGCTTGCTGCACACCTTCTTTGACACCTGCAGAAATTTGAACTCCACCATTTTCTGGTCACTACAGCCAAGGCTGCCCTTGAGATTCACATTACTCACCAGTCCCTCCATAGCACCTTTTCTCATGGATTCCTGTACTATTTGGAAAAGGAAGTTATCATTAACACATTCCAGGAATCTCTTTGATTTCTGCTGCATTGCTGTATTGTCCCTTCAACAGATATTAGGATGGTTGAATTCTCCCACAAGGACCATGTTTTGTGAATGTGAAGTTGCTCCTATCTGTTTACAGAGGGCCTAATTCACCCAGTCTTCCCGATCACGCAGGCTGTAGCAGACTCCCACTACAATTTCTCCTTCCCCTGCCTTCTCTTTAACCCTAACTCATAAGCTGTCAGCAGCATTTTATGTGGTGGCTTTTAAAACAGGACCTTCACTAAAAAATGAGAGTAATTGTATTTGCCAGGAAACAAGAAACATCAAAATAACCCAAACATGGCTGTCATGAGCTCTTTAAAAAAATGCAAAAGTAGCAAGAAAAAAAAAAAAAAGAAATATGACATTAATAGTGAAATATATAAAACTATAAAAGCACATTGTTTACCATTCTGTGAAAGTGAAGGAGACTTACAAAGTCAAATACTAATAAAGTAGTCATTCAGTAGGAGAGACCAAGGCAAACACTGATTTCTAATGCTCTAGCAATTCTCTCTATAATAAAAAGAAAAATCAGCTGCAATGAAAAAAATGTTGGCCTCTACAATTAGAATTATTTAAAAAAAAAATAGAAACACAGTAAAAGTTCTTGCTCAGAGAAATGCTCACTTTTTGGTTTCTGCATTGCAAATCTAACTTGTTATGTTGACAAGACAAATTATCAATTTCTTAGAAAAATAAATGCTATCCTGTAATACAAATTAACTGCACCAGAGAAATAAACTCTGAAAGCAGAGAAGCATACAGCTTAGGAATGCTAAAATATCAGTTATTTAGAAAGGAGTTCTTCTGTACATTTCTCCCCCAGGGATGCTATTTTAATCTGTTTTTTTCTATTTAATAAATAGATAAAACATAAAAAGCTACCAGTTTTAATTCCAATTGTATCAATGAAAATGTCATTTTTAATACAATATTCTTTCTAAAAAGTTTTCAACATTTTTTGAAGCCCAACATAAAAGTACAGCATAATTCAGCTTATTTCCTCTACAATAATGTCACACTTATAAATACAGTAGTGAACATTTAAAACATTTACTATGACTCTACTACAATAAATGTCCCAAATTTCCTAAAATACTAGCTTTGAAAAATAACATTTAAAAATATGTGAAAATTGAAATGTGATACTTTAAGCCTTAAATAAAACTATCTTGAGCCACAACTATTGCATGTCAAGGTCAACTCTGAAACTGGTAAGAATGGACGAGCTTAGAAAAATTTATTAAGGATAGCATCAATAAATTTTAGAGTTAAAATGCTCAAGCCTTATTTGTAGTTAGATACACATATTTAAAAGAACTATGATAACAGATTTAAAGCAAAATATAAAAAGCAAGTTATTTCTTTAAAATAGTTAGCACTTAAAGTTTAATTTTTTTTTATTATTATTATTATTTTTTTAAATTGGAGGAAAAAGCATGAAAGGAAACTTCATTATTTTTTCCATAATTTGTACTTCCCAATATTTTCAAGTCAACTTTAACAGTAAGAACAATTGAATCAACTCCATGTGTTCACAATTGCTATACTCTTGTACTAGCATAAGCTTGCAACGCTAAAAAAAAAAGCAGTCTTTTGCCCAGAGGTGTAGTTTTTGAGTCATCACTTGCCAACTAAACCATCATAATTCTCTGTGAAACTTCAAAGCCAGTTTCCCAGTTTCAAGGGAACCAGTTTCAAGGGAAAAACTGTCAGCTTAACCTTCTTTCTAATCTTATTAATTAAAAAAAAAAACAAAAAATCAAATTGTAATTTTAAATTTCTTAAGTTCAAAACACAAAAAGATTTTAAAACTTAGCAAGAGCTCTGTTAGCTCAGAGCTCTTCTATAAACTAGTTCTTCCACCAAGGTTATATGCAAAGATTTTTAAATTCAGTTGCAGCAGGTTTGAAATCCAAGCAAACCTACACACCACTATGGCATCTTACTGCTCATCTATTTCAGATGCAACTTAATAGTAGCTAACCAATTGTAAACCTATATAGAGCAGAAAGGGAGATGATCTGAAATACAAAGTAAACCAAGTTTGTTTTAGGAAAAAGCTGGAAATACGACCACTGCCTCAAGGAAAAGAAACACAAGAGACTACTGGTCATTTGGCATAAGTCGTTCGATCTCCAGTCTCACACCAGCACTACTTTAAAACATTGTTCTGTACCCTCTCTCAAAGTACATTTACAGAATGAGTCCACATAGCTAGAAAGTGGGGAGGTGTTTGTCTTCTACAAAGTGCCAAATATGTCAATTCTTCAGGAACAACACAAATACAATAAAAGCAATTATTTCTTCTCTGACTTTTTAAATGTTTACATGCTTACAGTTTCTTTGCTACTAGTTGCTATACCATGGCTTCTGAGCTGACACCGTCACTAAAAATTTTCATTGGTCATTTAACTAAATTCATTGGTCATTTAACTAAAACAATCTGATTAGTATATTCTTTTTCGTAGGTCATGACTACATAAACTACAGCTGAGATCATGCTGAATCCACAGAGAACAGGCAGGTACTACCCGGGTAAAGAAGCCTGGAGCATAACTCACATCATGCATGCTGAACTTTATACAAATGTTCTTCCTGCACCAGTGGACAGACAGCAAATTAAACAAGAATAAGAAAACAAACAAACAAAACGAATAAACAGTATAAAATTTATTATGTGAAACAAAACTCTCAAAGCACAAGCCAGAGCAATTAACTGAAAATAAATTGAAGTCTAAATCCACAAGATCCTGACTCCCACTGATGTCATCAAGATTTTACTATCAATTGCCTTTTCAAAAAATTAAAGCAAACAACCAAATTGTTGAATATGTGTTCATCTAGTGGAAAACTCTGAAGTAAAAGCCACTGAATAATAGACTCCTTGTATTTATTCAATGACATAAACTATTCTTGCCTACTGAATTTCATATTGCTAACTCTGATATTTCAATTAGTAGTATTCTCCGAAAAAAAAAAAAAAGTACTCTCCCTTTATAAACTAATACGATTTCTTTGATATAAAATTTCACATTGTATGGCATGCCAACTAAAATCACACAGTGAATGCAGGCGTTAACCACACTTTCAGCTTGCACAACAAAGCAAGGACAGGCTCTGCTTTGTAGATGCATAAAGTGCTCCAAGCCAGTGTAGCTGTCCACATGCAAACTGTTACAGACTGTGCAGCAAAACATAAGGAAAATTCACAAAACGATCATGTTCTAGTAAAAGGATTCCTGACATTACACACTGTGCTATGGCAGGGTTAACATTCACCTCTTATTTACAGATTTAACTGTGTGCTCTAATGACAAATAATATAGCCAATAGTTGCTAGATATGAACATTGGGTAAACTGCTACTTCATGTTTTAATAACAGTAACAGTAATTATTAATAAATCAATCCAGATCTTCTCATAAATTACACCTTACTCAGATATGCACTAGAATAACAGAAAGTTACATTCTTGCTATGAATGACTGTGTTACAATATTTACAGATTTTTCACTCCACACTTAACTTGAATATTGACCAGAGCTGGGTAGGTGAGGTCTGGTGTCATGTACACGATACTAATAAGCTGCATTTACTTCACTTTGATGCTTTTATCAAAGCAGTACCAACAACATGAACGGAGACACCTCCCCACTGTACACACTGTGCCATGAGACAGCAGAAAGAGTTTCTTGAGTCCAGGAGTTAAGTTGATACTGAGATCCAGAAGATGACAGTTTCATTTCCACAGAAATAAACAAATCCTTAGAGTTGGTAGAGAGGTATCCGAAACTGTCTGAGTAAATCTGAAGCACGTTAATTTTTTCAGGAGGAATCAAATACAAGTTTAATTCTGTGGGGTACCCAAGAAGAAGAATTTTCAAGTCTGCACATTTCTTCTACATGTTTCCTGTGTTTCTCTCCTTCTCTACTGAATATATTTACAAGTACTTCTAACTGTGAATGCTGTACATAAATATCTATTTCTGTTGTGCTGTTTTCAACCAAGTTTCAATTACAGTTGATCTGAAGATGAATGTCAAAGGGGAGGTCAAACTGAAACACTAGAAGTTCTCCGTCTCCCAAATATCAGAAGCATAAGGTGTGCCACTTCCCTGAGAGTGGAAGGAGTGTCCTGCCACAATCAGTATAAGTATAAGAAACTGCCTACCAGACAGCAACTCCTGAAGAATCCTAAGAAAGATTTTGACACTGACTAACATAGAACATTTACACTACAACAACACTGCTGGAAACTCTCTGTTAAAAAAATAAATAAAATAAATAAATCCTTGAAAATGAGTTTCAAGACACTTAAAAACAATTTCTCTCACTTTAATAGTACTGTCAGAACGAAAAAGGAAAAAAGATTGTCACTAACAGACAGACAAGTCTTTGTGCTTAACATATAAAAGAGAAACATGTAAGAATAGATCTCTATATTTACTTCCTTTGCTCTCACTTGTCTTCTTTTGCACTTTTTTTTTCTCCTACACTAAGTGGATATAGTATTATTCCATGTGAGTTTTCTCACAAAGTTCACTCAGTATTTCTTAGGAAATACTCCACAAGCTACTGCTTACCTAGTACAGTACAATGCATTTTTCAGATTTGGATATTTTTCTTTAGACAGCTAAATGAAGAGCAAACAAGGTGCTCTAAGTCCTGAGAGATTCTCTTCAGATTGCATTGCAGCATATCTTAAAGCCTAGCACAAAACCTCTTAGTCCCGTTACAGCCTTCCATGGAAATCAGAAGAAAAACACAACAATTCTGGCATTTGGATGCACTAGAACATAACTTCATGTTGTTTCTTGTACTGGTATTGTTTTAATAAAAATAGATTTTATTTTGCTCACTCATCTTCACAGAAAAAATGTCCTATTAAAGAAAACCTTATAATTCATTAAACTCTCTAGGTCTTTCTGTTTCTCTATGAATTTAAAATACAAGTTTCCTGTTTAAAACTACAATCTTCAACAGAAGTACAAAACATTTACCCAGTCCTATATTCTGCTCAAGAAAAGAGATTGGTAAAATCTTGGAATGTATAAATCAGTGTAGTTCCATTTTCAGAGAAAATAATTTAGGTTACCTTAAGCCATAAAGAATCAGAAGATTCTTTATGTCAGTCAAGATCTCTCAAGGAAAGCACTACCAACACCTACTTAATGCTAAGTGAATGACTGTGTGAAACAGTGATAACTTCAGCTTCTTTAATACCAGATAAGGAGAAACTGGAAAAATAAAACAAGAGGGCCTCATGACACGAAGGATTTTGATGTAGACAGAAATACTATCAGAGTTAGCCTCTTGGGCAGCTAACTGAAGGAACACACCCTTCTTTGAAAATAACTTCTTTTGTCTTATTGGAAAGTAATGAAAGCACGAAGTTTTAAATAAGAGAAACCATGCTGGGAGCAGAAATCAAAACCAAGTACTTTAGTAATCAAGCAAGAGGTCTAACTGGAGAACTGCTCTTTCCTCTCTTTGCCCCTTTCCCTTCAGACACCCTTAATTCGTTATTCCTGAGCACTTTCACTTAACAGGATACACAAGTAGCTTTTCCCTTCTGAACTTTGACAGCTATGGCATTCTCTTAAAAAAATGGGTCACTTCAGTCTGGGCTTTGTGCCAGTAAGATGTAAACAACACCCTTCACCTTGATTGTGTTTTTACAGGAAGATGGTAATGCCTATTCAGGTAGGCTGGACAAGACAACCTCCACGTATCCCTTTCAACCCTCAGCCATTCTGTACATTCTGTGGTTCTGTACTTCTTCCCCATTTGGGAGAGAAGAGCAGGTGTGCCAGGTTGTTTGTTTCTCAGAAGATGGAGATGCCTCTCCATGTTTTTCAGGATAACTAACTTAATGTAGCTTCCAGCTATCACCAGAAACAGTCCCACCATAGCTGACATATGTTCCTTCTCTCATCTCTTGTGCCAGCCCAGGTGCTCACTTGCCCTCCTGCCAAGCTAGCTCAGATAACTCTGCTGGCAAAAAGCAGCTCAGTTCTGGGACTTTCTTACAGTGGGGAGGAGCTGAGTACAAGCATATGGAGTTTTCAACACAGCTAACTACCATCTAGCTCTTGGGAACAAGTGGGGAAGTTTGCCTCATAACTCTATATCCCAACCCATGTAAACAGCTGTCCCCCCTCCTGTTTACACACTTCCTTCAAGTTCTGGAAGGCCACAATAAGGTCTCCCCAGAGCCTTTTGTTCTCCAAGCTAAACAAGCCCAGTTCCCTCAACCTCTCTCCCTAAGAGAGGTGCTCCAGCCCTCTGATCATCAATGTACTCTCCATATTGACAGTCATAGGAGAATAGCTATGAAAGACTGGCATACATCCTGAGGCCCAAACATCCATGTGTGTAGACTTCTAGGCCAAAAAATGAGAACAGCAACAAAAAAAAAATTACAGAAAAGAAATGCATTAAACGCAGCATTGTCAGGGAGTAAAGAGCTGTGAGCCTCCCACTGCATTCAGCATTGGTGTGGCAACACCTTAAGTATTGTATGCAGTTTTATTCTTCACAGTATAAAAAGGGTGTTAAGCCTTGCAGTGCCAAAGGAGGCTCAGACCAAATATTTAGCAAAATTTCTTTAAAGTGATGGTGGTCAAAAAATGGAACAGTCTTCCAAGTGAGGCAGCTGATGCCCTATGCCCGTCATCTGGACAACGCCCTCAGTTATACGCTTTAAAATTTGATTAGCCCTAAAAGTGGTCAGGCAGTTAGACCTGAATTATTCTTGTTTAACTACAGTAGAGTCAAAGAAAGCGTGTAATTCAGCACTACAAAAATGGTGTCAAATGCAATGCCTGAAACAGTAGCCATTGACACAAAGATTATTCTTCCCTGGCAGTCATACAAACCAATCAACTCTTTCTAATTCAGTGGCAAAAGACCCAGGTTAACAAAGTAATACAACTTCCCCTCCCACCACCTTGACTTGGTCACCTTCTCCAACAAAACAGAGAACAATAAAATACTCTAGGTGCTGCGGAACGTAAATATTTGTGGTTTAAATGTATACGATGTAATAGGAATGGTGTTGCAACAGTGCCTTGCTTTAAATCCAGGAATGTGGTTTATACACAGTTTAACTGCATCAAATACATTTTTTTAAAAATCTCTTCGAGGAAGTATTTAGGCTCTAGAAGCAGTCCAGTTCTATTTCTTAGAACTGATTGTTTATCTAAAATGAATTCAGTAGTGGGGACCAACAATATTGCCAAGTTCCTAACTGAGTTGGTTTTTATTAAAGATAATTTAATAGTACTTTGCACCTTTAACATTTTGCAATAGTCATTTCTAGCCTATTATAAAAAAAAAAAACAAAAACAAAAACAACCCATACTTACAGCAGTACCATCACCATTAGATTTTGCTACCTTCATAGAGAAAGTAAATGCTAAGGAATACAGCCTTTCCATTCCCAAAAGCGCTACTTCTAACTGAACGCCTTTGCATTTGCTGCCTGCTTTTGAGGAAACATGAAACAGCCTTTACTTACCCTCTTCCTAGTATTTTTAACTAAGAAAGTACAACATTGTTATAACAGATGATTTCAGACACCAAGGGTAGGGAACTGATTCACCCCTCCTAACGTTCCTGACAGAAGCACTACCAGGTGTTCATTGTTATAAAGACATCTTTCCCATGGATACCCAAGTCCATCATGGATAAGAGCATACAGTAACAATAGCAGAGACAAATCTTTAATTAGGCCATTGGTGAAAAGCATCAGCAAACCAGAAATTAGGGCACAGAAAATGCCTCCAGTTATTTCTGTGGCTATGCTCATACACCAATCAGGCTTCTAAATATCAAGGAAAAGCTAAACATATTAATCCAAGATGCTTTGTAAAAAAAAACAAAAGCCACACCTGTTGATTTTCACAATTCTACCTCAGGGCATAAGGAAAACAAAAGGCACATTTGTGCTCAGCTGTGAAGGCTACCAACAATAGCAGTTTTCAGTTGTCTAATGTTCCTGTAGGGCTTTCTTCCACTTCCCACCCGCTCTCTTTTTTAATATTTTAGTGTTCCTAGTGTGTGCAAATTTGATAGATAGTCAGATTTCATTTCTACCTATAAAGCGTGGACTACACAGACAGATGGCAAGTGTTTCCAGGGCATTTTATCAAAATATTTGTCAAAGAGATTGATGCTGAAGTATGACTCATAGAAAAAGTGCAGGGTATTCCTTTGTTTCTTCTGATTTCAGTACCACTGCTAACACTGAAGAGCATTAGATTTTCTTTAAACCAAGACCACAAAGGGGTTGCGAGAACATGTAGCATTAATAAAAAAAGCACTTAGCCAAAAGATGCAACTTTATTGGTATATAATTTGTTTTAAAAAGGAGGCCAAAGAGACAAAGAGAAGGATGTTAATAACTCAGAGTCGATTCTACTTAACTGCTTGAAATCTTTAAACTCTTGTTAAAAGCAAGCACTCACGTGGTGCTGACTTCAGGCCAATAAATCCTAATGTTTTTTTTTCCCCTTCTAAATTTACAGTAAATTAGGATATAAACAGCCAGCTGGCAACCCACACACTCCTCTCCTTCCAAGAGAAGAAATGTAGAAATGCAAGTAGAGTATCAGAAGAAGTTTGAAAAAACTTCCCATCAAGTCATACTGGCAGAAATGAAAACAACTTGTAACAACAGTCCATAGAGAACATTAAGCTATTTTCCTTTATACGTAGTTTGCCTCTTTCTGAGTTAAACACTCTCATCAGTATGAGGAAGTGAGCCCTTATATTTTATTTTTATACATAAAGACAATATATATAGAAAGTGCATATTATATATATATATATATATATATTAAACAGTGCATCCACTGAAATTGAGTGACATGCTGTATGCAAATGTAAACAGAAAGGCACTAAATACAGGTTGATCACCTAGATATCTACAATTGCTTGTCAACCAATATTCACCTGATCTTTCTCAGAATGTTTCGTCACCTCTGTACTGTGTCACCTCTTTTATTCTAATCTGTTCAGGTCTGCATCTTCTACCACCTCACATTTTCATGGAAGACCTACATTTGCCTTAAGAGGGAAACATGAATATACCTATCAACCAAAATCTCCTCCTTACTATGCTTCTGAACAGATTATGTATGAGATGACTGGAATTTCAGGTGTCAACCCCACAGGTTAACAAGCACTAAAATACGTGCTTGCCCTCAAGTACTTCGCTGGAGAGGGATGTGTTCTTTCAAGTACACATACCTGAAAGCCTTGCTAAACTCCAGCCCTACAGACCTAACCTTAGAAAGGAATACTGCAACTCATCAACTCTAAGAGCATTTATAAACTCTGAACAGATAGATGACTAAAATTTTGATGGCATCCTCAATCACACACCTGCAGTTTTTATACTATTCCTTATAATAGAACGCAGAGCAGCGAATCCCAATTTTTTCACATCTGCATCTTGGAATATTTTGCTATTTTTAATATTAAGTGCTGCTTCTGGTTAATTCTCAAGTTCCTAAGCATACCTGTAACAACATTTCAAAGTGAGATAGCACTGTGGATCTTCATGTACGTAAGCCAGTTTTGTGGCTACAGTTACAGGAAGCATAGCTAACTCTAACTATTCTAGTTTAGTTTAGTACGTGAAGGTAACTTAGTTTAGATTTTGCAAATAAACATTTTTCTGTTCCACAGACCCCAACTCTAAGCAGTGGCTCAAAAGTTTGATTTAAAGCAAGAAAAATCATAATATTCTCTGAGATTAGCTGCATTATTTTTGTCACTAGATTGCTGAAGGAAAGTAAGTTCTGATGTGCAGTAATTCTTAGTACTTCTTCCAGAAAAAAATACTTGAAAAATTTTTAATCTGAAGGGAAGGAAATTTAGTTTGTTTTTGTTTTTCAATGGTTCCACACTGTTGAGGTGAGAGGAGGGAAAAGGAGACCAAAGAATTGTCAATTTGGCTGTTTTAGGGATAAGAACAATGCATGTTTGCAGTATGTTACCTGCTGAGTAATCATCCAACTGACTCAAAATGCTGTGGCTTTCTGGATTTTATACAGAAATGAGATGTGAACATGAATTTGTCATTAAGAAATCCACTGAAAGGGCTGTTCTTATGCATTACTTCATTCTGACAAAGGTAGAAAAAAACACTTTCGTTATCATACTCATCTTTACAGTTTTACTAATTTTCAACCTAACATCCTGCTCAAACATATTGCTAATGTTCTACAATATTAAGATAACTTACATTTTAAATATCATACAAATATGTAAAATATTGTAGCATTTTATTGGACTGATTTCATCACTGCTGAGAAAAGTACCTGGAATGATTGATCACAAAGAAAAAATTTGCCTGAAAAAGTGAAGCATCACTATACAAACTTTAAGATATGAGCACTGATCTGACATTAATACCTATTTTGTTAGTCCACAACAGAGGCAGCTGGTGGTTGAACCTTCCCACCAATATTCTGTTACACGTTGCTGTGTGATAGATGACATCTGACATGGAAGTGTGTATGAAGCAAAGGTGCATCACTGAATTCCTCCATGCAGAAAAAATGGCACTGCATTGGCATTTATCAGTGCTTGAGGAATGTTTATGAAGATCAAACAGTAGATGTGAGCACAGAGACGTGGTGAATGGTGCCATTCAGCAGTGGCAACAGCAACACGATAAACAAGCCACATTCCAGACAGCCATGCCCAGCTGACACACTACAAAATGATGAGCAGCTCCATCAGCTCATCCATGCAATTGACAGATTATGACCAGAGAACTGGGTATGGAGCTGAATATTGGCTTCAATTTGTTGGAAACAATGGTGGGAATATTGGAATACCTCTAAGTTTGCACTGTGTAGATCCCATGGAATGCTCACACAGGGCAAAAGGAACAACACATAAGTTTGTCAGGACATGCTGAAGAAATATGAAACTGAAGGTGTCAGTTTCCTGGAATGCATCATTACCGGTGACAAGATGCAGAGTCATCACTACAAGCTGGAGTCAAAACAACAGTCCAGGACTGTTGGCGACATGGACACGTGGCAACGTATCAATTCCCTAGCAAACATGAAGTTCAAGACACAGCCTTCAGCAGTTGATGTGCACTGTCTTCAAGGATAGGAAAAGGAGAAATCCAGAAGGATTTTCCTGGAAGTGGGACAAGCTATCAACTCTGACTGCTACACTGCAATGCTGACTAAGCTGAAGGCTAAAGCTTCCAGTCAGGCCAGAAAAGATGACAACCTTTCTCTAGCAACATGATAATGCCAGGCCCCATTCTGGTTTGAAGACTGCACCACTCCCACAGTGCAGTCCAGATTTGAAGCCTTCTGACTTTCAACCGCTAAGATTCATGAAAGACTGGTTGTGTGGGCAAAATGTTTGTAACAACAGCACCATCACAGCAGCTGCAAAAACTGTGTGTCACCCCTGCTGGTGCAGATTCTCATGGGAACAGCACACAGGTTCTTGCTTATTGCTGCATAGCTAATGGTGGAGGTTGTATTGAAAAACAGTGTTTTGCAGCAGAAAACCTGCTCTATCAAATAGCATTATTATACTCTTTGTATCTGTTGTAGTTTCTGTGGAAATATGTAGGAGGCATTACTTTTGGAGTGACCTGCAAATAAGGTCTTGTCATTTTCCAGGTACTTGGGAATCAGGATGACTAATCTCATCATCACTTTCAGAGTTATTGGCTCCAAAATTCAGCCAGAAGCTCTGTAAGCATGATGGTATATTGAATTCTAGTGAAGCACTTGCCAACCCAAGAACACACATCATAACATGAGACAATGCAATTGCTCTGATGCTTTCATACTAAGTATTTTGTAGAGAATAATAGGTTAGTTAGAATTGTTACAACTCCTTTGCAATCAGTAGAGCCAAAAATATCAGACGATGCTCTAAATTAAAGCAGGAAGTTTTGCACTGAATTTAGGGAAAATACGAAAAGAGGCAGAGGTGCTTGAGGAGCCACTGCCACGTTGAACACTTGCCAAACTCCATGCATCAGAAACCCTGGCCGATCACTCTCTCTCACTGCCAGTTCTAAGAGGACATTAGCTTGTGCCTTCAGTGTAACATTCCAATGCCTTGATTAACCTATCACAAACAGCGAGGGAAAAAAAAAAAAGGAAATGAAAGAATGACTGAGGAAAAGGGCTCACAATAATCCTCAATACAGCAAGGCATGAGATGAATGTGGAAAATGTGGAATAGTGCAGAGAAATAAGGCAGTCCAGCTGTGTGGGGAAAGAGCCCACTGAAGCAACAAAACTTACAATTCCTGCATAATATGCAAAAAACTTAGACTTTAGTTACTGTTCAATGCATGCACAAAATTTTATTTCTGTGTGAAAACTGCATGGGATTAAAGCTCACGTACACATCATCTAACAGAAGTCTAAAACATTAGTAGGCAGGGCCTGTCTGTAACACTAATGATTGCTTCTAAAGACTTGAGAGCAAGAAGTACTCTGCAGTAGCAGCTACGATAACTGAAACACTTCCTGATCTCTCTTTTCTCTCTCCTTAGATGAGCCTTGGATGTGCACGCTTATGTATCAAAAGGCATACATTCCCAAATACTTTCTTTTGAGCAGCCTTCACCTAGTCACATCCTTCAGCAGCAAAGATAGACAACACAAGTACAGTACTCCATGTGTTTAATTTGATTCTACCTCCCTCCTTGTATAAGCTAGATTCCCCAATCACAGAAAAGGAGATTCCCTTTTGACATAAAACATGAGGCACCGAATAAAGAAAACAGTTCCCTTCCCTTTCAAACCCAGAAGCCTTTCCTCAAAATAGACAGGACTTGAATGTTTTTCAGAACTGTCATTCCTATCTACCGCCTCTCGCTGACAGTTCCCCCAGATTACTCATTACTTATTAGTGCTATGGTCCAGCACAATTTGCCTGAGGTTGGAACAATTTGTTCTCACTATCCATCCGCTAACTTTCATTAGACAATCCAGTTCTAGAGACAAAATGCCACACTGATTCTTCCAGATGTTTTCAGAACCAAGGCAAAAATCAGTCTCTACCAACTTGAGCACTCAGTGTCCTGTGCTCTGAACAGACCATCACTAACTCCATTGGACTGCTTCCAAAAGTACCATCTTTAAAACAGAAAAGGAAAAGGCTACAAACATTTGTGCTGACTTGATTCTACCATGAGATATCCTGGAAGAGTTGACATCATTCCAAAATACCTTTCCTAGAAGAAGACTTCAAGCTGATGTAGGTCTGCACAGATGCTGCTGTTCTGGTATATATGGCATGTAAGCACTGTCACTCAAAAGTGATCAGAGGCAAACAGAAGCAGAAAAGCTGTCCAGCCTCAGGAAGGTTAACACCATGGCACATTTCCTACTTTCCTGCTTATTTTCTTGCTCACTGTATTTTTCACCATCCTACATAGTATCCTAATTTTTTTGTGCAAATAATGGTAAGCAGACCATGATCACAAATTTCTGCCATTACAGCTTGTTCTCCTGAGATGACCTGCCACCAAGTGTTAAAGCAACTAAAATATATAAATGTATTTATGTAAAAATAGTCTCCAATATTAATTCAGGTAAGGAGTCTATTCAGCCTTTTTAGGAACATTGATAAAATAATGTTGTCTGATAATAAGTAAGTACTGCTTACTACAAACTCAGATAACACCATCACCAACAGTAATACATAAACTATGGTAGCAAATTATTATTATTGTTGTTATTTTAAACTTGACCTACTGATTGATACCATCTAATTTCAATATCAATGCTTACTTCATGTAAAATACCAGGACGTGATTGCCTAGGATATCCACTTGCCTTGGACAGACATGAGTAAGTTGCTGATTTTGAAGCTACTGCAAAGAACATCGTTTGAACTCTGACTTAAGTTCTTCACTTCTGCACTGTTTATTTTTAGAAAGCATAACAACAATCTGATCTTTTGCCTTGACGTCATTTCTAAATCAAAATATTGCATTAACGTTTTGGGAGGGAAAAATATTTTTGTTTTTGCAGATAAAGACCAGTGTTCAGTTCAATGATGACTCAGGGATCCTGAAGTGTTTGATATTGTAATAGTAAAGGGGAAAAAATTACAGTTAAAGGCAAAAATTCCACTGTGCAGAAGAGGTCAACATTTTCTGTACTCACTGTTACTTCAAAACTAAACATTACACATGACTTATTCCACCAGAGATTAAGGGCTTCCTTTATGCAAATCCCCTTGAAATCACTGACATTCATCTTAATAAAGGCATATGAACTTTAACCCCATTGAAGGAAACAACTGCAGAACTAGCATCAAGTCCAAAAAGAACAGAAATAATGGTTTGGTGACTATTACTATGACTCAGAGGAAATTTATTAAGCACATCAAAGTATCAGATTTTCATAATGAAAAGAAATGCTAAGAATACTGAAAAACATACCTACTGGGACATGTTTTCAAAAAAAGCAGCCAATAAGCAACACAACAGTAGGCTGAACTAAACTATAGGACTGAAAATACTATTGCATTTATAAAAATATCCTGATGACATAACGTCAGTATTTACTGACTGGTAAGCTTTAGGTAAAACAGGTATCTATTTCTACATGGCCCATGAAAAAGCTAAAACAGTAATAAAAATGAGCAGCACATTAAAAAATAATTTTACTATTAAATTTCCTGCTGCTCTGACAAATCGGTAGGTCTTTGCTCGTAAGCATAACAAATCTTCTCCTCAGATACCATGTGCATGAATAGGCTTTAACCAAGTGAAGCTTTCTATTACAGTAACTTGTGATAAAGGATTCCGACACCGTCCCCAAGCTACACGAAAGCATGGTCCTATTTTGAAAGTCTATTGTCTTGACATTATTTTTAGAACGTCTTTCTTGTAAGTTCACTATGTCAGTAAAAACATTAAAAAAAAAAAAAAAAAAAAAAAAAGCAGCAATCCAAACTATTAGTCCTGTAAGCATTCTACTAAAGTATAGGCTTAGTTTGGGTTCTCTCTTGTAATAAATAAATAAATAAATAAATAAATCTCAAAGGGCTGCTGTTTTTACTTAAGTGCCAGTCATTTCAGCCAGTACTAACTAGTAAACCCAATATTGAAGGTTAACAGATTGATTCGTCTTAAGCTCAGGAATAAAATTCTAGGTTAACAGAGCTATTGCTCTGTCAGATTGGTGTTTTTGTTGTTGTTGTTGTTTGATTTTTTGTTTGTTTGCTTGTTGTAAAAGCCAGTTGTGCAAACTCATTATAGTTGATTTAACCATGGAAATACAGAAGTCTCTAATACCTGACACAGAAGATACAGGGCCAAATCCTCCAATTTCTTCTTGCCTCCTAATCCTCATTGATTTCAGCAAGGCATTCATGTCTAAATTCAACAATTGCCATGATTTACAGTTGTCACTCTCTACAGACAGCCAAGTCTGAGGGTTTGTGTTTGTTGCTTTTAAAAGCCAAAGATTGAATAAACAGGATTTCAAAAAAGAAATGCAAGTAAATAAAGATAAATGCAAACATCATCAAGTATTTCAATATCTGCTTTTGACAAATGTCTGGGTTCCATACATTACATCTGAAACATAATCAAAAGAACTATAAGTATATGGAAATTCTGTACCAGATGAAGCCATCTAGAGCCCAAACAGGAAGGCCCCTGAAACAAGGTATCCTCTTTAATGGTTGATGGGCGCACAGTAGCTGCCTAAAGGTTCTGAAGCATTTCATACTATTAGGGCAACTAACACTCGTGTATTTACTCCCATAACTTTAATTCCCAAACTGCTGACCCTCCATAGCATCTGAGCTTCTTGGGAAACACTATAAAACTGGGTTAATCTCTCTATTGGCAAAAGGAGCAAGTTAAGCAAATCATTCTCTGCCTCAGGAAAATAAAAAGATCACGAATTATAGGCAGAATGAGAAAGAAACAGAACCGTAAGGCAAACCGGTCATAAGAAAAAGCAGACCTTGCTATGTAAGAACGCTTGACATGTTTCAGTTTCTCGCTGCATCAGATTAATGCTGAAGTAGTACCACTGTTTAAAGACATGATCAATCTTTTAAAACTACATGCAGCTTTTCAGATATTGCATCTGTCAGGGATAACAAACCCAGTCAATACGACTACACTATATAGTGTTTTTTTTTTTTAATCTCTTCTATAAGATCATCCTTGGGGAAGATATTCTAATATTCAGCAGAATGTAAATGCTAGCACTGTGCCTAATATTAACAATTCCAAGTGAAACTGATGAATTTATATTTACTCTTCAAAAAGCATCCTGGACTCCACAGAGTCTATTTCTAACAAGAGAAGTGACATTTAATTCAATTTCTGTTCCCTCTAAGTATCAGACTTATGTACTCTCACATCTTTTTCTAGAATCTGCAGCATATTTGAAAACATTAGCTACCGGAAATAGTTTGTTATGAATGTGATATACCACTATTACAACAACAACAATAATAACAAATTCAGTGTGGTTTTTACAGTATTGCTTAGCTTACACACTTCCCTACTAATTCCATCTCCTATAGACAAAAACCCTTCTCTTCTAAAACCAAGGTAAGAGAACTGGAGGAGGAAATAAGCCCTGCCTCCAGTTCTGTCATTTAATTAAAACTGTCAGTTCTATCTGGCAAAACACCGAGGAAGTTTTGTAAAACAAATTTATTACTCATATACTGCATTTGCCCCTAGCTGTTTTAGCTAATTCCAAGTGCTCACATCTGGTACACATACTGAACACCTCTGTGAGATTGAAAGGCTTTGTGACTTAAGTACAGAAAAAGGATCATAGCACTTTCATTTTGCTTTTAAAATATCCATGAGAATTGACACAGAAAGCATTGGCAACATACAAAAGCAAATCTCACCAATTTCTCCTTCTTCCCAGAATGGCTCATCAATTTTAAAAGTATGCACTTCAGTGACTTTCACCACCTGTCAAACAGCTGAATGTTTCTCAGTTTTGAGGGCTGGAAAACCTGTTGCAGTATTTTCACTTCCTGAATTTAGAGACAACCAGCTGCCCAATTGCACATGACAGAATTTAACAGTTCAAACATGACCAAGCTCCTACCTCCTGCCTAATGCTCATGGTGTTCTACAAACTGCCGCTGAAGCCACTTCATGAATCTGATCCTCTTTTATTTTCAAGCTGAACAGGATGTCCATCAGGACAAGAATTTCACTGCCAAGAATATCAGGATTAGGCTGATAGGAGAAAAATCTGTAATCCTCCAAAGTAGAGTATGGACAGGTGCTAGTTACTGGGAATTATGTTACACCTACACGCAGCTATATGTACCTTCAACATGGCTAATCCAGACAGAATTAGACAACAGGAAAAATGTGCAAATAATCAGAAAATCCTCCTTTTATAATGGAAGGAGGTCTGTTTCCATATTTGCTCCAAATTTTCATTTAAATTAGTGCATTGATGTTGCATTTAGGATACTGTGCTGCACTAGTATTGCATGAATGCACTCTAACCTAGCTGTGCATCTTTAAAGCACTCTGGGGCTAAAGCAGCAATCAGAAGCAGGAGGTGCTGAATAGCTTCCTTGCACCACCCTTTCACCTCTGTGCATAACAAGGAATGAGACAAACTTCCTTACACTATGCAGCAGAATTGAGTGATAGTGCCATGGAAAATGTTACTCTGAATTGCCCAACTCTCACATTCTTAAAGACTGATTCATAAACTGTATTATAATGCAGAACTGTTTGCAAACTTATGACATATTATATATGAATACAGTCACCTCCAGACTTCACCCACCCATTTCCCACAGCATTCTAAGTTAAACCTGTGCTGTGAAAGGTAAATACTATGAATCCAACTGTGGCCTGAAGGTATAGCAGAGAGCCAAAATCATGATTATTGTCACAGGAAACAGACTAACATAATTATCTCCTCCCCAACACACTTGTGTCTCCACTTTCCCAAATTTAATCCTGAACAAGGATGAACTTGAGGGTTTTTTTATTTTTAAACATTAAGAAGATAGAGACACATACCTAGACAAGAGTTAACAATCACCTCAATAAAAATACAAAATCACATATTTGCACCCTTCCTTGGCAGAAGGCCAGTCATTTCAGTCATTATTTTGGGAGAGCTCTCACTGATGGAGCTGGTCTACAGCATGTAAATTATGAGTCATGCTACAAAAACTTGGCTCCTGTCATTGTTTCACATCTAATTAAACTTCACTCAAACATCCTACAATCTGGTTTTTACCATAACAATATCAATATCTCTGCCTGCTGCCAAAAGACAGTTCAGCAACACAAACTGATTTCAGAGGTAGCAATGTACATGTAACACTGGAAGAAGCCCTGAATATCATCTATTTTGTTGCCTTCCTCCTCAGAGGAAGACCCAGTTGCAGGCAGCCAGAAAGCAAATTTGGGTTTTTTTTTTTCCTTTTTTTTTTTTTTTTTTTTTGACTCCGTAACAAATTAACTGAAGCAGCACTAGTACGGAATAAAGGAAACATACGCACTAAGTAAACTGTTCCTATATTTTACAGGTTAGCCTAACAGATCTGTTGAACGCTGCTTGCATTTACTTTTTCCTCCCTTGGGGTTTATAAAAATTCTTATGTTGCTTTTTATATTTAACTGGATGTTTTTGTCACGCATACGCATACAGTTGTCTTCAGCAGGGACTAAATCCTATGCAAAAATACTTAATACTGTCTTGGTCTATGAATAGAAAAATTATCAAGTAAATATCATCAGTAGGAACATATAAAAAGTAAAACCAACATTTTTATGGAGAATTTAAAAAAAGGAACCTAAACTCTGTATCCATAATATAAACAAAGTACAAAATAAATCATTGAAAAAGTAAACCAAAAATTTAAACCCCAAATTAACAGAGGTTTTATGCTGAAGCACTGTTGCCTTTAAAAGAAAAAAATTAAACCAAAAACCAAAAACAAAACTAGTGTCAAATTACTTCTATGTGCTACCAAAGAATTAACTAATGTTCTGCTCTCCATGAACACTTACTGCTTACTGCTAAAAACCAAAACAAACAACAAAAAAACCACCCATAAAGGCAAGTGATATATAACCCAACACAGAAAGCAACTGACTGGAACACATGCTGGAAGTCACACCTTCTGTTCCATGTCCTTGACTGCACCTGCAGGCTTTACACAGGTGAGTGGAATCTGAAGGCTCAGCAAGTTGGCTGAAGCCAGACATTCAGTCATGCCTTGATCCTTTGAAACACGTGAGGTTGAGAAGACAAGAAATCCATCTGTTACATCTTTTCTACTGAAATGTATGACTTAATAAATCACATTTCAGCACTGAGAGAAAGAAAAAGAACTTATACTGACATCCTTTCCGCAGGTTGCAGGTACATGAACATTGTTAATGACTGTCACAGCTGACACTGATAGCGCATTGGTGTTCATACTGTCACAAATGAAGGCTGTCAAGAGGATACAAACTGAAGAAGAAAAGGATTTTCTGCTAGACTGTAAAAGCTATTCTTTAGACCTCTGCAAATCCAGAGGCAGAAAACTGACTCTCCTGTTACTAGCAAGTATCTCATTCTGGAACATAATTATTTCTCATTATCTGTAATATCCAAATAACAGTAGTTAATTTAATTCTAAGAATTAGCCACTGGTACATTTCATTCAAGGTTTTGGACACAGTTCCACTGATTCCCAGGGTTGTTCCCAGTCAAACCAGAAACCAACACACGTGAGCTTGTTAAGATCTGCAAGCTGCAAGCAGCAGCTTGGCTAAACAAGATTGAACTACTGCATGCAAATCTTCTCATGCTAAGACAACAAATACAAAATGCGTTTAGATCAAGATAACACCCAATTTAAGTACATGGGGAGAGTAATAGAAAAGTTTTATCTGCTACAAGCATTGCAAAAGCACTAGATTTTTACACTCCTTTTAGAAGTTACAAGCAATCTTAGTTTTTGAAAAATCATCAACTAAGAGGTTGTCTTGATCTAAATGAATGTTTTCTAAAGAGAACAACCTTACTATAGTTACAGGCATACAACTGTCAGCAGTGGGTAAAGTTGCTTTGTAGGAAGAACTGTGTCCAGGCCTGGAGCTCACACTACAAGAAAGATGCAGAGCTCTTGGAACAAGTCCAGAGGAGGAACACTAAGACAATCAGAGGGCTCTTCATAGGGACCTCTCCTATGAAGAAAGGTTGAGGGAACTGGGCTTGTTTAGCTTGGAGAACAGAAGGCTCCGAGGAGACCTCATTGTGGCCTTCCAATACTTGAAGGAAATACATAAACAGGAGTGGGAATGGCTGTTTACAAGGGTGTATAGTGATAAGACAAAGGGGGAATGGTCTAAACTGAGAGCAGGGGAGATTTAGGTTAGATATTAGGAGAAAGTTTTTCTACTCAGAAGGTGATGAAGCACTGGAAAAGATTGTCTAAGGAGGTTGTGGATACCCCATCTCTGGAGGCATTCAAGGCCAGGCTGCATGTGGCTCTGGGCAGCCTGGTCTAGTGGCTGGTGACCCTGCACATAGCAGGGGGGTTGAAACTCGATCTCTGAGGTCCTTTTCAACCCACGCCATTCTTTGATTCTATGAACTTCTTGGTATCAACCAAGGGAAAATACATGCTCACAGAGGCCAACTTCAGCTAGAAAGACTGATTTTAAATAAACTCCTACCACAAAGAAGTTTTAAGAAGTCAACATCACAGAGCAGAAAGCTCGGTTTTTTGTGCCCTGAATTGCTCTCTTTTGGAGCTTTTTGCACTGAGATATACTCCCCAAGTTTAGTCCTCAGGAAATAAATCTCTCAGTTGCATTATTACACATCATTTTTCTTACAGAACCTGGTTACAGAAGCAAAGCCATATGGGCTGGCAACAAAGATGGGTTGTGTTTTTCATGTCAGTTAAGCAAAACTTTCTATCGGGACATTGCAATGTAATGCTTCTCATTTTCTAGATGTGTGATCTGAGAATGTTTTGTAAGAAACACTGAGTATCGGAGGCTGCAACTGAAGCCATTGGAAAAGCTTCAACATACAAGGTAGGATTCTTGAAAAACAAAGCTTTAAGTATCTCAGGTTGATCACTTAAAATTAAGTGATTTCTGTATCACTGCTTCCTCATCTAGCATGGGAAAATGAGAGAAGGAACTACTGGCCTAAGCAGCACTGCAGTATCGTATTGACACACAAGATGAAAACTACAAAATATGAACCTATTTCCAAAAAAGGAATTTAAAAGTTTATAGCAGAAAAGGCAGGAGGCCACAGATGAACAGCAGAAATTAAATCAAGTGACCACTATTCATTTAGTGCACTAAATTAAGACAGTACTGTGATTCAGTAAGTCACATGCTCATGCACTCATTGCACAACTGCACAATAACCTGAATCCAAAAGGGAACTAAAACAAATGTTCGCAAAGAGGAGGGGAATGGGATTTGTAACTGACAAACTATGGAAAGTTCAAAGGCTACGTAATTCTGAAGTCCTCTAGAGAGATGGATTGTTCTGTGTGAATCTGCAGTTTCAAAGGGTTAACCTAGTTGCGGCTCTGAGGCCAACCAGGCCAGGAAATAAACTGTCTGCAGAGCTGCTGAGGTCTCCTACAGACACCACATTAACGCACAAAGAGTAACATCAGTAGCAGCCACTCAGTCATCCAGCCCACCACACTTCTAATCGCACCACGACAAGTTCAACACAGCTGCAAGAGAAACTATGCCAACATGCAAAATATTCAAGTATTGTCACTAACAGAAATTACTAATCCTGAAGAAAGCTTTATCTTTTCTACAGTGACATAAAAGCAAAAGTAATTTTGTCAGGCTTTCAGAGAGGCCGTTCCATTTCCTAGCTTGATCCATCAATTATTACAGTCCATACAGAATATGAAGATCACACAATATTGTGAAAAGGTCACATTGGAGTCTCACAGCAAATCAGATTTAAGTTTGGATAAGTCAAGCTTCAGTCTGGTGAGTTTCAGTGCAAAACTGTAGGGTACTCCTATGTCTACAGCAAAGTATTTTGTTATACAGTCATTCATAACCAAACTGACATGCTTTCTGCATGTGTAAATAATGTTCTAAACGAGGAATAAATCACAAAATAATTTATTTATAATCTGTTTGTAAAATTAAGTTCAGGAAAACATCTCTCTCAAAATGATAAAGATGTTTCTTATTAGGATCCTAGTTTCTTAGTAGAATGTGTGAAAATATTACTTAATATCAGCAGTGAGCTAAACAGAGAGCAAAATTCAGATGACAGGTTTCAGATGCAAGATCTGAATTCTCATCTTAATGCTCAATGCAAAAGAGGTTTAGAAAAATCAAAGCTCAGTGCTATACCCCATTCCTTAGGCCTTCCTTTCTCAGATATAGGCTTTGGCTTATACATCCACTTTTGTGCATTTAGAAATCTCTGTTCTACATTTGTAAACTATCCCACACGAAGGTTAAAAACAATAAAAAACAGAACCACTGCTTCTGAGAAATATTATACAGTCAGCTGTAGATAGAGAGAAAGCAAATACAGATTTGTCTCAAGAGACACAGCACTTTAAGGTTCATAAGAAAAGCTACAAAGACGACAGCAGTTAAAAGGCTTTTTCAGAGTACAATAATAAAGGAATATACTTTAAGCAAATGTGTTCCTCTAAATACTGATTTGAAATCTGTTTTCTATATAGTTACTGAAAATACTGGTGATAGGAAGCAAAACAACATATGAAACAAAATCTCATGTTTACTTTTGAGAAAGCTGCGTAACAAAGTCAGTATGTTCTATTTACACAATATGAGTTCCTCATTCTTCGTCTACTAATAAAGAAAGAAGCTATTTCCTTTATTATTTGGAAATAAAAAAACACCAACAGCACAGGAATCAATCCTCTCCTCCAGGTCACTGTTATTATCCCTGTTTTAATGTCAGGGCAAAACAAGACACTGATCTCTCCTATCTATAGTCTTCCAGGAGATAAAAGACCTGGACGCAAAAGAAACTATACTTCAACAACCAAATAGCATTACAGAACGCTTAATCAAAGTTTAAATTTACAAAAAAAAAAAAAAAAAAAAAAAAAAAAAATTAAACCAAACACAAAAAATTGCGTATGAAATAACTGTTAGTAAAATTCTAGTTTGGTGGAATTTGTTATAGAAATCAGTGAAATTTTACTGGTCTCACAAACAGTACGTTTAACAGAATAACATTTAACAAAACAACATTGCCATGCCAGAAGCAGCAAGCAGCCCGATATTCTTTCCTTATTGCTCATTACAGTTAAGTAGTGACCAGAACTTTTTCCTTTCTCAGGTCTCTAGGGAAATTCAGGGTAACACAAAACATAAAACAAATCCTGTAACTGCTCCAGAGTTCTAGTGCTAAATACAAAACACAAAACCAAACAAATCAAAATACATTTTCAATCCAGGAAAAAGGTAACACTTTTGATCCACAGAAACAATTGCTCTCACAATGAGCTATTTGTCTGTAATGTCTTTTCTTACCACATCGAAAGTATTAAAATAATTTTCCCTGGCAAAAACCCCTTTTCATCTGCAGTCTCATCTACTTTTTCTTTCTTCACAGAGTAATCAATACAGCCATATAAGAGTTTATAGTCATTCATTATTGTAGGAAACAAAAAAGACAAATCACCATGAAAATACTCTGCTGTTTAACTGTATTTTAAAACAAGATGTTGAGACATTCATGTAACAGCTAGTGGAACATGCAGACAAAATGACTGAGCAAGAGTGAAGTGCAAACCTGAATGTCAGGAACAGGCAAAAAAGAAAAAGGCAATAGCACACCAGAGATATGTTAAGGGCACGGGGAGCATGAACAAATCTCTGAAGTACTTAACAGCAATGCTGAAGTGGTCACCATTAAAGACCTTCTACCGC
Source organism: Lagopus leucura (assembly GCF_019238085.1). Classification (NCBI taxonomy): domain Eukaryota; kingdom Metazoa; phylum Chordata; class Aves; order Galliformes; family Phasianidae; genus Lagopus; species Lagopus leucura. Next base: position 36,238,149 of record NW_024962264.1, on the reverse strand, counting down.
ACCTGTGCATCTTAAGCTAGAGCTGGTAATGTCTAAAAAACAGAACGTTTTCAGGCCTTACAGATTCTGCATCAACTGTGAAACTGACTTTGCATAAGCTTGAGTGCTCTGAACAGTCTGCAATGAAAGATGCTCCACAGCTAAGACTGACAATTTCTTACTAAACCCATTGCACAACTATGGTGCACTTAAAGCAAATTCCACAAATGCACTTAGTTGGACTAGAAGAACAACATAACTCCATTTTGACCATCTGGTGCAGCAAGTTTTCCTGCTTTAGTACAATTTGTTTTTTAGTTTTTCTCGTCAGAAAACCTACCCTTCTGGAGACAGGCTTCAGTGCTAACATGCTATTGTCATTAAATATAACCAGGGCATGCACTTCCTCTCCCCAGACATTACAGAGACTCCTCAAAAATAAATTATGGATAATATAACTCCAACTAGTTCTTTAAAATTTAAATCTACTTCAGACAAACAGCTCTGGGAAGCAGTAAGAAGGAACTGCAAAAAATTCTACACAGCTTATTATCACTCCTTCCTCAGATACATAGCATGAACCTCTTAAATTTGAAAAGACCTCCAGCAGCTTTCAAGTCACTCCACCTGCAAACCCAAGGACAACATGTCTACTGATTTTGAAGGGAAAAAACTTAGAATTAGGTTTAGAATTAGCAATTTCAAAGCTAAACTATTTCAGTGACAGAAACTACTAAGACTGCCTGTGACACTGAGAGGTCTTTTAAAACAAGTTCCTAACCAACACACAGATTGAACAATTTTTTCAGCAACCTTGACGTAAACTCAATTTGGATAATGTCGTTAAGTTTTCCTTCCTACTGTTTTCATTGTTTGGCAATAAAAATAAGTGTCCCTTCCTAAAAATGGGCTTTTGATGTATGCTTTATGGATTGCAGCATTCCTAAAATTGGAGTTCCAATGCTGATTGCAGTATTCATAAATCAGTGAATTCTGCAGTAAAATATGCAGTCTTCAAACTGCAGTGCTTTATAAGCTTCAATTCTGAACAAGTGCTCCTGAAAAGAGCTATTTTACAACTTCAGGTGTAAGCAAAAAATGTTTAAAGAAGCTGCCAACCAGTATGTGCAATTTTAGCAAATCATCCTTTAATATTAAGGGAAATGTTTATTTTTATCCACTTAGCATTTCAATAGATTATGAAACTAAGAAACATGGCTGCAAGCAGAGCACTATTCCAATGTGCGATTGCTTAGTCAAAAAGCAAACTGAAAAGGTGTTAATGAGGCTTGCGTTTTCAGTAGCTGCAAGCTGTATGCCCACAAGAACATTTTATACACTAGAAGGCTGAAACAAAAGCACTAAAACACTTCAGTAGGATTTGTAAGCACCCACAGCTTGAAGTGCTGCACAAATCAAACAAAAAGCAAATCAAGGGAAATCAGTGGTCACGGACCTTGCTGAGTATTCTGGTACAGAAAACACATATGCTTGAGTGCCCAGGGCAGAGACCCAGTCCATTTACAGCAAGGGAAGTACCAAAATATGACACTTCAGTTTTATTTCAAGAACAATCGAACCTTTGTACATTCTTTTGTTTATCATTTTAGGCGTCAGACATTTTGAAAATGGTCTCTGAAACCCAACACTTGCTACTTCAGAAATGAATAACAGATGTAAGAAAAAATACAAACTGCACCAAAAAAAATCTTGCCACAGTTCCAGCATATTGACACAGTACTACATTCCACTACTTTCAGATACTTTTGCTTCCTTCCTCCTCCTCTATCCACCTTTCTGTAACACAGACTACCCTTAATGTTTCTACTCTGCTTTTCTGAATGAATTTTCAACTATGCAACACCACCTTCATTCACTAAATTATAGGGTTTTTTTCCCCCCAAAAAACCATTTTATTCCTCACAGAATAACAGAATCTCCCGGGTTGGAAGAGACCTCAAAGATCATGGATCTCCAATACCCCCCACCACAAGCAGGGCCACCAACCTCCACGTTTAATACTAGATCTTCTTCGACAAGGCTGATGGAACTGGCAAGGTCACAAAGGGGGCTCAGAAGGCCCAAAAGGCTAAATGAAAATTCTGTACATCAGCTGCCACCTCACTATAGTCAGTGGTGGAAGAATGATCTCAGAACTGTTTGTCTCAAATTACCATTTAAGTTTAATAGTAAAAGAATGGCTAATGATTACAATGTATTTATTCCTCAATGTCTACTATTCAAAACTGAGGAAAAGGTGGAAGTGCTTTTTTGTTAGAGTTTGGTGGGCTTCCCCATATGTTCTTTACCATTCTCAGTTCCATTCAGAGATAATTCCTCTTCATTCCTCTCAACATTTTCTGCCATTTGAGTACATACAAAGCATTATGAAAGCCTATACTACACATTAAAGTCAACAGAGATTCACAGAACATGTGGAAGCTTGTGGATTCATATAGGCACCCTGATATTGCCTTCACAATGATACCTGGCTATATATTTAAATGTTCATGTACACAGTGTTTCACATAATTCAAGTTTCATTTGTGTTAGTAAGCAGAACTTATCTCTTCAACACTTACAATACATCACCTTTCAGTCACAGACATTTAGAGCTCCTTTTTCTCAAGGTAGACATCTATAAAAGACATGACACACTTAAAAAGTACTTGAAAGCACTGTATCTTTATGTTAAATTTATAACAATCAGGTGCCTATTTATACACCTCTGCATACATCACAATCTCAAAAATACTACAATCACAACTTACTTACAGATCTTCAAACCTGACTACTGCTGTTAAAATGTGGAAACTCAGTGAAAACAAAAATTAACATAATTTTGGATTTTTAGGGTCAGACTTGATACTCAAAATTGAAAGCTCCAATTATCACATTTGAAATCCATGCAGATAATAAAGCATTCAATCCACTGTATGTTAAATGTAACTAATCAGAATACTATTCTACCCGCTAGCACAATATCTCAGATACTACAGTGCATTTTACTTTATTGCTTTGATTCTACTTTAAAGGAGAACTATCTTAAACCAGCAAGAAGAAAATCACTGGCATTCACTTGGCTTCCATATCCATGCAGTGTTTACATCAGAATTAACATTTTTTTTGAAATGCAATCTCACTCCAGAATTTAAAAGTTAATAAAATGAAAATTACTGACAATAACAAAAATACTAAAAGGTGAGATAAGCTCCACACAGAAACATTATTTTAAATGTAGCATCTTTCAAATCCTATTAAAGTATCCCTCTTGAAAAATAACTAAGCGCAGATGTCCACAACTATGAAATACTACTTTTCATTCCACTGACCACAGTAAGTCACCTGAGTGACTTGAAGCACCTCCAAGACAACCACCATATGGCCAACTGACCCAGTACAGCAAGCCTGATCAAATATTACTACGGAAGTATAACAGATCTCTCTGCCCCGTTCCACTATGTGCTTTGCAGCTGTTTGAGCCAGCCATTCCTCCCTTCCTGAGAATCAACACCCATCGTGTACAGAGCAAACTTCCTGCTTTGAACCACAGTTGATACATAAGTTCTTATCTAGCTTATTCTGACAAGGGAAAAGTGAAGGACATTCTCTGCAAGAGACTGACCTAATCTTACTCTCCTGCTGTCAACTTCACCACAGATATATTACATTTAAAAGTTTCAGGTGACAGCTGTCTTATTGACACTTGAGAGTTTTGCCCAGATTTACCGAGTTTCAGGTAATACTTATGGTACTTACCAGTATGTAAGTTAAAGAAAATTTTAAGACACACAGAAAAGGTTCAACTGAAACCACAGCAGATAAGGGGAAAAGCAGAGTGAAGAGAAGTGCTGGGTTCTTTTGAAAGCTAAACCAGTAAAAGACTCCTGATAGGAACTAAGTTATTATGCCAAGGAAAAGGAAAGAGGTCCATTCTCCTCACCTCACCTGATCCCTACCTCCCACATCAGGAGTCAGAGACAGACTACGTCTTTCAGATGTACAGAATACCTCAACCATAAACGACCTCTCAAAACATGAATTTATTTTAAATCAGAAGCTTCCCCTCTCAATTTCATCAAATAAACTATTTCTCACAAAATAATTTCACCAGCGAGTTTGTGACCAGTTACAGTCTGCACGTCTTCAGTTGAAGACTGAAACAAAATTATTTAACACATAAATTGCTGATCATACTTTTTATGTTGCCATTTCACTATAGTTATACAAACTCTTTTATTAATTTTAAAATTTAACATGTCAAGAGAGGAAAAGGGAAAAAAAAAACAACAAAACCAAAACCTCCTAGGGTCCCCTCAGGGTTGATGCTTCTTGAAACTCAAGTAATTCAACTACTAAATACTGGAAATTTATAGCTTCTTTCAAGAATTCTTTTTACATGAGGCAATTTGACAAATGTGTCATTATTCTGATGACCTACCTAATTACACTGCATATATTTTAAGCAAGGTATTAAAAAAAAAAAATACTAGAGCCTACAGGTTTAGTGTTTCAAGAATGAAATGAATGAAAAGCATGAGTTTATACATGTATGCTTTAATTGCCTCTCCAGTCACGCTAGCAGGGAAGTTTTCTCCTTTACCTCTTTACCACTCACTTACAAAGCCACACCTTTATTACCTAGGAAATTCCCACTGCAGAATAATACAGCAACTTAAAACTATGGCATCCATTTACATTTTAAAAAAAGATCTATATTTAGCAATAACAAAACTTTAGCCATTTGTTTATGGTGAAATAAAGCAATCCAACAAAAATAAAAAAAGTTGCAGGTCTAGTCAACTACAATTTGCAACTTGAATTTATTTTACACATGTAATTATCAAACAGATTACAAGCCAATTTACTTTGCTGGAAGATGAAAACGAGCTGCAAAACAGAGGGCAAAAAAACCCAAACCACTGGGAGTTGAAAAGATTAATAATTGCAACATAAAATTAACTTCTCTGTTAATGAAAGCATGTGCAGTATTAGCAGCAGACCTCTCCACAGACAAGGAAAGTATGTGGAAACAAGATACACCAAAGTGAACTAGGCCAAAAAGTGTTCAACAGACTGAAATTTTCTGGACAAAAGCTACAGAGTCATAAAAAGCTCTCAATTTCTTACACAGAAAACAGAAGAACTGATGTAACTCTTCAGTTCTTTGCCTCACACAAATCTCAAATCTCATCTTTGCCTCACCAAATCTAATTCCTGAGGAAAAAAAAAAAAAAGCAGTAAGTTTTGCTCCACCTGTAGCAATAACATTCAGTTACAGAGACCGAACAGTGCTCTTTAGTTGATACATGTAGTAACTGCTACCAGGGTAAGCCTTTGGGAAGCTTTCAAATCCATCAGTAATAAAAAGAACACTACTGACCTTTCCATTACCTGAAGAGAAGATACTTCCAGGCTATTTGTTAATTACTCATTACAACTTCTAACATGAACTAAAGGGATGAATCTTTCACAATAACACAGTAAGTATATTACTAGCAAAAGCAGTATAAATATAAGCAATAAACTACTGCCCATCTGTTAAGCCTTTTCTGTGTGTTTTAAAATTTTCTTTAACTTACATACTGGTAAGTACCATAAGTATTACCTGAAACTCAGTAAACTAATCACAGAGCATTACTCAGCATTTCAGGAAAGTATTTATCTGGTTAAAACCATTCTGAAAAAGTTAAGTATTGATGTACATTTGTACATTAGTAAATATTACCTAAGGGATCTGCAAGCTTAAGAGCTTCTGCACTGCATAAACTTAGCTACATTAACTAAGCAGAACTTGGTTACTAAAGCCTTAATCAGGAGACACTGATTCCAGAGTTCATAGTTGAGAAATTATAAGAATTTTGCTGTCAGCTGAGTCAACCATTTCTTAGTTAAGTGAAAATTGAAGCCAACACTTAAATCTGTCTCTCCCCCCATATATTTTTCATTTTTTATTACAGTAAAACAAGTACTTGTAAGGGTATATTTAACTACTATTAAATATCAGAGAACTTCAGTTATCTATGAACTATTTGGACTAAGATGCAGCAGTTCGTACATTTAAATGATGAAGCTTTACCATTTTAGAATGGACTGGAATGATGCCATAAACAGTCCTTTTATTCTACTGCCTTATCGACTTAACAGAAAGTAAATACGGATACAAGTTTGTGTGCATACTGTCTTAAATAGGCTTTGTCAATATTCGATCTCTAGGCTCATTTACCTTCATCTAAACAGAGTTAAAACACTTACCTCTTCCAAAGCCACAAAATTATTGTTGTCATCTGTTTTATAATATAGTAAACTTCAGAAATTTTTAGGGTTGTTTTTAGGGTTCATAATTTTACTTCACCCTGCCAAACAGTTCCGGAAGAGAAAACAGCAACTGGGCACTAGTGAACTGCCTGCATGCCAGGACATGCCTGAAACCAATTCCAATGCACAACTGGATCCAAGCTGCTGGCTTGTGCTCAGAAACCATCCAGCTGGATCACAGTTACTACTGTGTACAGCAATTCATAGGTAATACAGGGAATCAACTAGGGTATACAAATTTCATCGTTTTTATGGCAAGGTTACACAGGTTTTCTGCTTGGTTTTGCAGTTAGTTTCTTTTTCCTTTAAATAAAGGATGTGTCCAGGTTCCCCAGTTAATTTAGAAATCCTCATCTAAAGTTGTCAGTAACCCACTAATCCCAAAATACTGACCAGATTTTACCTTTACAAATTTAATATTTCTAATTAATCAAGCCAAATGATCTTTGGATTGATTATACAATACTCTGAAGTACATCTCTTACTAGACATTACACAGCAACTCATTCTCTTCATCATCCCAATCCTATTAGGAACTTTTCAGAAGTTTTCAAAAGCTGAGGAGTTCGGGCCCCTTTGGCACTGCACCAGCAGCATTTGTTATACCTAAACAGGAGACTACCACAAAGAAACATGAGTTCACCGTTTGGTCCCTGTTGTAAACAAAACAACTTCACAAATGCCTAATTAATGTGTTTACATAAATGCAACACCATCAAATGAAACAGATGTGTATTCACAATTCAATTTAATTATCCACGTAGTTCATCTGGACAGCATTTCATTCATGTCCCCACTTGACATGTTCACGGCTATTTTAAATACAAACAAGCTTAGAGAAAACACATGGCTGTTATTGTTTGCTTTGACGTTGTTAAGCAACTGGCAGCTTATCAGTGTCTACTGCCAATTAATTCTCCATCCCAACTTAGCAGGAAGCAAGACCAGTGGGTCAAATCCTCCAATAGCTTTAAGTTCTGCATGCAAAGCTTTGCTTTCTACAACCAAAGAACACTCTGAAAACTCTCAGTGCACAAACCTGTATTAAGGTTTCTCTTTGCATTTCTACTGTCTTCTTCCCAGCGGTGAAGCAGTTCTTTGGGTATAGGAATTAACCCTATGACATATCCATATGGACAAAGCAACAACCTATCTGAATTCAGTATGTCACACTGTACAAAAGCTGGAGCAGAGTACAATCAAAGAGAACACTTTTTACAGTTCTCTTCCATTCTTAAGTATCAGAGCTGGCTGCTACAAATGTAAGGTCTCCCATTTTTATATGTTGGTTCATGACGTCAGAAGCAGATGGTGGTGGTACGGCAGTAGAGGCTGAACCTTCCCACTATTATTCCATTAGATGTTGTTACTGTGTGAGAGATGGCAGCAGAGGGGCAGCCTGACAGAATGGCGCCTGACATAGAAGTGCATTCACCAAACAGAGCACACTGAGGCAGTGGGTGCTGCATTTCAGCGTAACAGCAGAGGGCTGCCTCCACAGATGCAGGTTGTTATGAGCGTGGCACGCAGTCTCTTGCTCATCACTGGTGCAAATGCATGGCTAATAATGGTGACAGTGTTGAAAACAAGCTTTTTGCAGCTGAGAATTTGCTCTATCAAACAGTGTTGCTGTGCTCTTTGTAGTTTCCAAAACTTTCAGAGCAACCTATACAATTGTTCAGAGTGTAATGCTATAACATCTGCCATCTTTCATAAGTGCATCTAAATTCAGCTTTTCACACGTAAATTGTTTCAACAAACAAATGAAACTGCATTGAATCATGCTTACTGTCTTGAAGCCTATATCTTCAATCCTCCTTATTGCCACTTTTTATTTTCCTTCATTATTAAACTTCTTCAAGAATTTTAATTTCCAATTTCCTTCAGCAAAAAGAATTCCCAGCTTCAGTCTGACTGTATGCTTAATGGACTGGATACTGTGCTGATAACACTTCTATTTAAAGATACATTTTTAATTGCCCACTCATATCTCAATTTGACATATCTGCAGTTAGCAGTCATGTCCATATTTCTGGTTATAGATCTAATCAGTTCAAAAGGTCTAATGGAATGCAGAAGAAAGCATTCAACACTGAACAAAACTGTCTATTCACCAAGGGTATTTCATTCCTTTATCTCTAACAATTATAAAAATATAGTGAATTTAACAAATTAAAATTTCATCTAAATTATAAAGTGCATTCTGATAGCAATTAAACATTACACATCCATGCTTTTTTAAAAACTTACCACTGTCTATTTACCTGTGAACTAGGATTTCATCGTGAGAGCAGAGTGCTCTCAAATAAATGTTCACAAAATAGCTGTTCAATTTTCACTGATGTGGGTGATTCTAATTCGTAATTCTGAGGGCACAAATCCTTCTATCAATTCTTTGGTACAAATCGTCTGTTATCTACACTGATTCTGAGGGAGAAAACTCTATAAGGCATCCAAAGCTGTTCTGATACCCCATTAAATTAGAAGCTGTCTTCCATTCCCAACCTGGAGATCAAAAGTATCTAAACCACAGAAAGGAAGTAGGGTACCTTACTGTAATCTTCCATAAATTGATAATCAAAAAGGTTTTCACGAGGAAATTTTAAAGGGAAGTTGAAGTTAATAGGTCAAAAAAGCCAAAAGGTCATGTGCAGCAATAATAATCTGGTAGAACTATCAACACTGGATAAGTCTAGAGGGTAGAGAATATAGTAAAGATCCACAGAAGAGAAAACCTGTCAAAGGCAAGTGTTTCAAACCTAGACTGCATGAAGACAACGCAAATACAAAGAAGACTGGGATGTCACCCAATGGTTCACACTAAGTTTAAAAGACCTTTATCCTCAAACAAAAACAACCACAGGAGGAGCCAAGAAAAAGAATCTTACAGAATGAGTTAACCATTGAAGAGAACAGCATATCTAACACAGCATTCACTCGCTGTTAAAATTCTTTGGCTCTTCATGTAAGTCTGGAGATCAGCACATCAGTGAAGAGCCAGTGAGGTGAGCACGTTTAGAATATATCAGTAAGTCTATAAAACTTTAGGTAACTTATTGAAAAATCAAATTGTGATCATAGAAAAAAAGAAACTTCCCTGAGCAATAATTATATTTTATTAATGAACTATCATGAATATATTAATAATTTTGCTTGTATTTGACCAAACTCCCACTGAGATGGGATAGGTATTTTTTAAACACTAGTAGATTACATATTATTTTGACATTCAACCTGAAAAGCTGCTAGTAATGAATACACATACTAGTAGTAGGATAACTTAAGAAAAGCTTCAAGAAAAAGCCTGAAAACCAAAAGGTGTAAATTTGACTTATTCAAATCAAGAAAAAAGGCCTACAAAGTTAAATCAATCATCCAACTGTAGTGAATATGTTGGCACACCCCCAACCACTGGATATCAGAATGTCACTATTCAATACTTACACCACAAACTTAAAAATATTTACATTCATTTCAACACGAATACTGTAAACATAGTTATTCCTCTCCTCCACTTCCATTTGTTTAGTAGTTGGCTGGTGCTTCATTATTATCTGTAAGCATAATCTGTTCAAGCAGTAAGAAAGAAAAGGCAATTGCTTACCTTTGAGTAAAGGACAGACTAGGAAGAAATATTACTCAGTTCCTTCAGTATAAGTAAATCTATAATATCCAGAAGAAACATGAATATAAAAAGCAACCTGTGATACTAATACAAAAATACAGCAGATTCTCCTACAAGTTTAGATGTAAATAAGAAATTCTGCCTCAGAAGAGCACTTTCTACAGAATTATATACATTTCCTCCATGATCCATGAGAACTGCAGTTTCCCATTCATTCTTCTCCACAAGGAGATCAGTGACATTTTAGTTCAGAATTTGTACCAACGATACTGAAGTTACTCGACAAAATTTCTCAACTGAGAATATCAGCTGAACTGATATTTTTGGTTTTGTTGTCCATCACCCCCTACAACAAAGGAGCTTCTTCCCACATCAGACCTTACTCAGCACGTCTCACTGCACTTTTGACGTTTTCAAAACATTAATGATTTCTTCTAAGTTTTCCACAAAAAGATTCTCTATCACGTAATTCTATTTCATTGAAGTACCCAAACACAAGCTTTTGTCTTATCCATGCTGAAACTTGCTAAGAAGGTCCCACACTGAACTATTTATCCCAAACTAGCTAATCATTCTTTGAAATTGTTTTATTGCTCTGTGTAACTCTGTCATTCCAAGATCAGAACGGAGATCAAGGCCAGCTCCGTAACGGTGAAAACCCGCAAAAAGAAATTGGATACTGGAAAGTCTTAGAAACATAGGAAATTTAAAAACTATTTACAAGGTAATATCAACAGAGCTCTTCTTACACTGCTGCTTTTAAAAGGGAGTTGAACAGTAATAATATATTTTCCTCTGGCAAAAAGGCCAAACTTACTTCCTAGCTTTGCCAGAAATGTAAGTAGTACAGTGTTTCTCTAAAATATCCTAATATTACTATATTAGCAACTTCTTTTAAGATTAACTGTTTATGCAAGGAAATATAGCCGAACAGTCTTAGAAGATCTGTACATCTATGCAGTAATTCATAAAAGCTTACAGGTACACTTAAGCATGAATATTTAATACAAAAACAGCCTTAAGCTACATGAGAGACAATTTCAATTAAAAGTGTAAGTGGTAATTCCTGCTTTTTAGATAAGAATTCCCAGGGGCTATTGTTCTTTTACCTGTGGTTTTTACTATTCATCCAGAAAGCCCCACTTGATTTGAATGCAATCAACTTTTCAAGGAGGCTTTATTTTAGTGTCAAGAGACATGATACATATAAACAAACACAAAGAATCTGCAGCAGAAAAGCATCCCTTTCACTTTACAGTCTGTCTCCAAGAATGAATGGGTTCGTGTGAGCAATTCTGTGCCACCCATGCAGGTTAATTCCAGTGTGTCATAGCAAAGCAACATAAGCAAAGTGAAACAGTTAATATGATATTCTTGTTCCATCCTCCTATCCCAAATTGTTCTTTTCTCCTGATGCACTGCATGACTACATTTATCAACTACCTGTTTCATTTATGATGTAGAAACAGCAGAAAAACCTAGCAGGGACACTACTCACAAATAAATATCCCATGGTACTGTGTATGAGCATCTTGTAAAATGTAAAAAGACATGAAGAATCTGAATTTCTGTAACAGCTAAATAAGCCTACCTAAATAGCCATTTCAGCCATTTCTGGAGGTATATATCATTAATGCTGTACCTATAAATATCTGGACAGAAGAACTGAGATGTGAAGGAAGAAGCCTGTGCAGAGCAACTAAGTAGCTTATCAAACAGAGATAATCCCTTTCGGAAACACACAAAGACATTGAGAAAGGTGAATGTGCATTACAAGATTTGGAGTTTATTTGGAGAACATGTGGCACCACTGTTTCAGTAGATCTGAGAACTCAGGACCATGACAAGCATCCTATTTCAGACATTCATTAAGATGAGCTCAATTTGGTAATCTCCTCTGCACGACACCTTCTTCACTAATGAACTGTGTCACTTGCAAATCTCATTGCGAACAAGAACACGTCACCCCCAGCAGGAGCACAGCTCGCTTCTCAAACAAGCATTCTACAGCAGTTAATCTGCATAATACTCTTCTCTGATTCTCAAAAGGTAAGAAAATAAACAGGAGCAACGTTGTTCAAAGTATACTGTAGCAGTTTTCTGATCATGTGATTCATCATTTAAAATATACTGTACCAAACTCAAGCAAAATAAGGATAAAAAGCAAGATAGTCACTAGTACCCTCTACTACTCCTGTAAACCGTATTATTCTCAACAAGAACTTCTCTAAGTTTCTAATATCAGCTGAGACATTCCCATATTTAAGTTTTAAAATGCTGACTATTGCTCTAGGCTATTTTTACTCAAATAGTGGCAGGCATAAAAAGGATTCCATTCACAGAATGTTCTACTATGACATGTGAAAACAAGACCAAGAAGCAACACAGGTTAATGTCATATTACACAGACACCAGAACTTTGTTTCTTAAAATAGTATTAAAAAAATAATAAAAAAAACACCCATAATCACATCATTTTAAAATATCTTACAGTAAGAAGCCTACATTTTCCTTCTACTTGCCATTAAAACTCAAGAGATGCTATTCCAAAGCAAGATATTTGGTGCTATGCCCCAGTCCGTTAAAATTGTTATGATTTTTATACACTCATTTATATTGCTTATAAGGATCATCATTTTTGTGCCATATCAGCAGCAAGATAAACACTACCAGCAAGATCAATATAAAAGACCCTCAGCTTCACCTGAAGCTGCAGAAATACTCATAGCTGAAGACATAAACAGCAGCAATAGGCAGAGTACAAACAAGATGCCAAACACCTAACTTGCTCATTATTCTGCAAACAATACACAACCGTTAAAAGTAGTCCGCTCTATGAGCATTGCCTACAAGGAATTTATCATTATGAGCTTTATTATTAATAAACTGCACAATTTATTTGCCCCCTGGCTTCTGTAGCAAACAGAAAATAGTATCAGTTTCAATCAAGTTGAAATAACTTTGGTAATTGTTTCATGTTTTATATAAATAAATAAAATATCACATATCAAATTGAACAAGCTACAAACTGGCATAATCTGTCAAATCAATCACATACACTAATTAGCTCTGCTACTAATACACATTTGTTTGTACTAGAACTAAGCAATCACTGAGCAAACCAAGATGATCACCGATCTGGGTCTGAAATTGATTGAAAATCATGATTTACTGCAGTATGTAAATAAAACAGACATAAGGTATATTTATTCCAGTGGATTATTAACAGGTTTCGAGGTATGTAGCTAATTATCATGATGAACCAGGATGCGAAGATCCCTTAAAGACACAATTTTATCAGTTCACAGTGTGATTTTCAAAAATACTTCACTACAGGCACCATGCTCAAAGTCTGCAGCAAGTTGACAATGTATGTATTTTTCCTGAAGCAAACCTTCTTTACAAGCTACTGCTACAGTGTAAAAAAAAAAAAAAATAATAAAGTGCCCTTATAAAACTGAATATTTCTATATTGCTACTATTCTAGGAATGGGAAGGTACTGGCTCTGGTTCTTCACTTCAAAATTAAAACCTCTCATTGGAAAGCTCTCTAAATTATCCATCAAATATGCTGGTAGGAAAAAAAAATTAAAAATAAAAATCCTAGCGCTGTTAGAGAAGTAGAAAATATATAGTGGCCTCAGAATAACTAGCTGGAAGTAGATTACATTTGGCTGAAGAAGTATCACTGGGGGCAATTACTTCTAACTTGATCACTACAGTAAATAAACCAAGTGTTTCATTTCAAATCTACCAGCGTAATGTCAACAAGAACAGAAAATATCACACCACTCCTCCATCTACTGGAGTGGCATGATTTACACTAGAAAAAAAAAAAAAAATCACACATTAGAGATTTACTCAAAAAATAATCCTGGTAAAAAGAAAGCTTTAAATCACAGAATCATAGAACTGCTCAGGTTGGAAAAGACCTTGAAAATCATCAAGTCCAACACAACCACAACCTGACCATACTACCCTAACTAACAACCCACCGCTAAATCATGTCCCTGAGCACCACATCCAAACAGTTTTTAAACACGAGGGATGGTGACTCAACCACTCCAGAAAAGGTGAACCAGCTTCTAAATGCATAAATGAATAGCCTATTGCTGCCCATTTCCAAATATAAAAAAAAAAGACCAAAGTGCAAATACTGAACCACAAAAGCACATTACAGTTCCAAGTGTTATTTTAAACGTGTCAAGTTAGTTTTTGTGATAGCCAAATGGTGATCTGACAAGTCTACTTGTGAAACCTTTCTCATGGCCCACATTACACGTACACAAATGCAAGACAGGCTCTACTAAAGGATAATACAAGGGGATTTTAACAGACCATCTGAAAGCTCTTTGTATCATCCACTTATTAGAATCACTGAAGCTCTACTAATCAGAGCAACTCACCTTATTTTTATTTGGCTCAACATTTCCTGGATGACTGGCAGCAATATTATACATACATAAAACCTTTGTGACATACTCTGCAATTTTCCTATCAGCTCCTACATTTAAGGGGATAGAACACTGACACCAGCCTAGGTTGGTGAAAGGATACCCTCAAAATCCTCTGCTTGTTTTGACACAGGATACAACTACAAACACACCAACAGAATTACCTACAAGATTTCAATGGTTCATTCATCTTAAAAAAGACAGAAGAAACAATTCTGAAATCAGTCTTTGAACTATTGTTGTCTTATTAGGAGCAATTCTCTGGTCCCTGATTCAACTCCTGATGTTTAAAGGGGATCATAGGAGAAGCACACAAAACTGAAAAATTTACCATGTTATTTCCTAAAAGAAGCATCAGAAATCAAAAGTTAGAGACAACGCTTGGTATTTCACTGTAATCTCTTTGGCAGAGGGTATAACACAGCCATCTGCCATTTTAATACCATTGCTTCCCCATCTGTCCTTGGCACTGTGCTACTGCATAAATTGAACAGTTTACAAGTTATTCTTTAAAGTTAATCCTACTGAGAAAAATGAATTAGAAAAATGAAATTCAGAGGAGAAATTATGTATCATTAAGGTTACATCAAGCAGCTCACCACAGGAGTACACACAAGCGCAGCAGTAATTGTTGGTCATGACACCACTGATGAACATAGCAAAGAGCTGCCATCACAGTAAATGAGTGGCTCTGACAGACACAGGGGATTGTGCTGAAACTTGGAACACAAAGACCAGATAAAGGTGTGTTCATCACAGATTCATCTCCGATCGCCACCTCACTGCTCTCCCACAGTTTCAAAGGCTTTTGCCGCAGATTTTTGTTAGGCTGATAAAAGTTCTTATGAAGCTGTTCCAGGCCAGCTTTGTAACCATCGCTCTGCAGTACAGGAAGACGTAGGGTTTCAAAAAGCTACAGTTTCTGAATTCTTTGATTTTCAACCACACTAAGGTAGATACTTCCCAAAACTTGTGTCACCAAACTATAGAGATTGCTGTTTGCTACTACTAAAAAAAACATTCAAGCTTCCCATTTTACACTTCCTTATTATTGGGCTCTGACTATTTTACTTCATTAGAGAATACAAAAAATAGTCATTTCCAGGTAACAACAACAGACTGAGAATGAACAGATGAAAACATGTATCTGATTTTTGGCTTAATCTCCAAAAACTCTCAAAGAACTACAGACTCTTCATCAGTTTTGTTGGTTTGATTCTCACTCCCCCCCCCCCCCCCGATTTCCAAGTTAACTGTATGAGTGTCAAAGGTTGATGTTTTAATTACACATACTTAAGAACCTAATGAAATACTGTCAGTAGGCAACAGAGCTTGTAACATTATTCAGGTTTTTGCACAGTTAAACACTGAGCTAAGTTTTTTCCACCATCTTTAAAAATTACTCTTCCCCTTTCATAACCAACCTTTTCAAATTTCTAAGTCAATTAAAGGAAGAACATTACAAGTATTCAAACCAACTCTGAAAACTCGATGACAGGTTTGACAACATCACTCCCTCCTGCGCAGTCTTTCATTTTTATATCAGGCAAGAAAGCTTAGTCATTAACAAAAGTCTTGTGCATTTGCAATGCTTGGCACTCATCAATCCACCACAGAACATTAGTTTATTTAATACGATGTAGTGGCAAGCTGTCTTATACAGCTGTTTCACAGGAAGTCTCATGAAAACATTAAAGATCATCACATTCCGTAAAGGTATCGTTGTAAATATACAATAGAATGTTATATGTATTATAAAGCCTTACTCTGCTTTATACTTCAATGTAAGATTCTTCAAGATAAACTTTCAACAGTCTACAACAGAATACTAGCAACAGTTTCTTTTTTTTTTTCTTTTTTTTTTTTTCTTTTTTTTCTTTTTTAAACCCTCAGTTCAGTTTTCTTTAGCTCATAGAATCATAGAAGTATCCCAGATTGGAAGGACCCATAAGGATCACTGTGTCCAACCCCTGGCTCCACACAGGACCATCCAAACTCCAAACCTTATGTCTGAGAGCACTGTCCAAGTGCTGCAGCAGCCTGGGGCTGTGCCCACTGCCCTGGGCAGCCTGTTTCACGCCCGCTGATGCAGAACCTTCCCCTAAACCACACCTGCCCCTCCCCAACACAGCTCTGTGCCATTCCCTCGGGCCCTGTCACTGTCCCCAGAGAGCAGAGCTCCCTGTGAGGAGCTGCAGCAGCCATGAGGCCTCTCCTCAGCCTCCTCTGCCCTGCTCCGATACCCCAGCCACTCCTCACACATCTTCCCCTCTAGACCTTCACCATCTTTGTAGCCCTCCTTTGGAGGCTTTGTAATAGTTAATGGTCTTTTTGCACTGTAGCATGCAACACTGCACACAGTACTTGATACTGGATACAGATAGTATATTATATTGGGCCCAAGGCACACAGATTAGCATAGATATGGTAGAACGATGGGATAGCGTGATGCTATAATAATATTTTCAATTCTTGAAAATATTTCTATGAACAAAAAACCCAAACAAGTTAGATGAATATCTAACACTTTCCAGATAAAACAACCAGTTTTTTTTTTCTTCCCCTCTAGATTTCCAATTATTTAAAGTAATCATTATGTTTTGCCTTGGTGATCATTTTCCTGCCAATGTCCCCTTTTAACTAGATCTGTTCTCTAACTGAGACACAACCCATACTCACACATCATAAAACATAGGAGTCCCCAGTACACAGATTCCAGATGGCCACATGTATTGCTTTAATGTGATTACAGATAGGTTACAAATGAAATTCAGAATTAAAATTAAAGCAATATTGTTAAACGTTACCACTGCTACCAATGTTGCCTTCTCAAGCAAAGAAGTATTCCAAACACAGGTTATCAGACAAGGAACTATTTAATACATTAACAAAATTGGCACAGAAAGCACAACAAGGATATGTGAACACCATGGAATCTGAAACTAACCATATCCCTCTATTATCTCACCAGAAGTTGCTAAGGATACAGGTACCAGACTAAACATGATCAGGTTACAGCAACTGAAGAAAATTATTGCCTATGTGTGGAATTTCCTGACTGGATGCAGTTAAGTCTGCCTCAGTTGCAAAACAGAAACACATTAGCTTAAATATCACCTACTGAGGTTCTTAGATCAAGTCTATATATATCACTTCCTCAACAGTTCCTTCAGCCTAAGTAAAAGCTTTCTCACACACTCTGTTCTTGGCACAGAAACAATTATTACATTAAGAATATGGAAATTATAAAATTTCCAAAGACCTGAAACATCAAATGCAAATGCTTGCCTCGCTTGCATTCTTTCATGCAAATCCAGAAGCAAATTTATTCTGCAAACATCTACAGTTCATATAGATAACCTTATATTGCATATCCACATATCACAGTGGCATAAAAGCCTTTGAATTTACCCTAGTAGCAGAGGAGCTCCCAGAGGAGCTGACAATCTCTACTTAATAGAACATTTCTGTGGGTTGGATTATACGCTGTAGTTTTTGTTTGCTTTTAAACACCTTCCTTTATTTTGGGGCTGCTTTGAGTAATATGGGTAGGTGTCGTACACATCATTCTCATGTTAAAAATTCATCGATAAAATACAACCGAAGCTTTCTTTCCCCCCACAATCACAGCTTAGATTATTCAGTATCTCTTCTATGGAAACATGGAACTAGGTGGATCAACTTCAGATACGCAACCTCTGAGTTTTCTTCACAGAATTTGCATGGTCTGTTCAATATCTAAGATGTATAAAGAATACAGATCTGGTTCAATTCACTCTTTTTCTCTCAATGTCTGGTAACACTGGTTTTAGCTTGGTGTCACTACTTGGTTACTCAAGGATCCAGTGCTAATTCTAAGTTATCAAAGTCTGGCTTTACAGCCCTTGTTTGTATTTCATTACTGGAATCAAGCCACTCATTTTTTCCCCATTTTTGTACAACTGTCCTTTAGCTTGTTTGATATCCAACAAAGGAACATTATTATCCCAGCAAAGATCTCCTTCCTTTCCTCCTCCTCAAGAACGGTCATCTGACATAGCGAGAATCTCAATGAAGTAATGAAAACAATTTACTGAAAACAATGGGAGATTCTTGTTGTAGTTTTAAACCTGTCCAGCATCCTTTTTATTACTGTCATTTATTAAACAACAAACTCAAAATTAAAGGAGTCACTCTACTACTACAAAGTGAAACTAATCATAAAGCCTAGAAATTTACAAAAGCAGGTAGCTTAATACTCCATTTTTAGAAATATATCCATCCCATATTAAAAAAAAAAAAAGTTACTCAAGTTTTAAAAAAATAAAAGCAGCATGACCATTTATGTGAAATTTTATTTTTTGTTACTAGTGAAACATTTTTGTTGAAAATTTGTTTCATACTGCTTTTAATGAAAATCAACTATTTTCTGTGTAGGAAAGTAAGTTTGCGACAGATGTGAACCCAGGCACTGATGCCATGAATGCTTACGTGTTAGCAATATTCATTATGCTAGTCATCACACTGATCTCTATTGCTAAACAAACACCATTGCTGATTTACACAGTTACCTCACTTCCAAGACCAAATTGCAGAAGCTGGATACAATTACAATTAATTTTTCTGTTCCAAAAAAGATACACTCACTAAATTCAAGATTTTAAAACCACCTAGCCTAGATGTATTTTAGCCTTGAGCTGGAAGGGGCACCAAGTGTCCAGCTCCTATGGGATGTACGAGGAAGTGAGGCAACAAGGGCTGGCAGTCCCCCTGAAGCCTAACAGAGGGTGCCACAGAGTGCCAGCACACTTACCAGACAGGAGCAGCTTCCCAGTTCTTTCTATTTTGAGAAGCTTTAAGAGGAAGAACTTCTAAGAATGTAATGGTCTCAAAACAACAACAACAAAAAAACCCACACCTTAGAACCCACACTGAGCTTGTTATGCATTTTTATAAGCTGTATTTTATAAGCCAAACAATTCAATGATTAGCAACATTTTGTAAGTTTCAATTCAGGGTGTGAATCAACATAGGGCGTTAAAAAGAGAAACTAACTGCTGTAAGTACGTTTGCATTTTTTTTTTCCTCCATGTTCTTCAGCTATTTTGTTGAAGAGGAGAGCATCCGGGGTTGCAGAAACAGAAGTCAACACTCAACAGCAACTCTTTGTAATTTAGCTCATTTCATGGAGCTATTTTCACAGCAGTTTCTACCTGACCTTGCACAGAGGTGAGAGTAACGGCAGGCTGTTTCAGAAATTGAGTAACACTCCTGTGATTGGAAAGACTGGTTTCTGACTTAGCTCTCAAACAGGCACGATCCTGGGAAATTGTAGAATACAAACACAAAACTCCACACATCTAACTATATGTATGCACATCAGTTATTAGCTCTGAACAGCAACATATATTAAATGTTCTACAACATTTTCCCAAGCAGGAATACCAATGCTTCCTGCAGGGGTCATTTGCTTAAGATGTGGAAATAAAGCAAATAAGACATTTGGGGATTAGTAAAAACTACTCACCAGAGTAGCTTTGAAATTGGTAAGAAACTGGTAAAAGAGGTGACAGAGAGCACAGTGATGAAAGGGATAGCCAAAGTGAAAATAATAAGGAAGTTCTTCAAATCATCAGTCTCCGAACCAGTCTTAATATTCCAGATGCTTTATTACTAAGGTAGATAAACATGACAGCTACATATGTCAACTCCAATTTCCTGTTTCAAACACCCATACAGAAAAGTTAGACCATGAATAGAGTGCATGGAAGAAAGAATGGCCATAATAGTGGCAAGTCTATTATACAGGAGGAAGCTAAAGGAAGATGGCTGTTATGGAAAGAGAATAGAAACAAGATAGACCTTGATAAATACACTGATAAAAGATTAATTCCCTGAAGGACTGCATAGGCACAAAAAAAAATGAACAATATCCATGAATACATTTGAGTTATAGATTAGAATTCTTCTAGCTAAAAGGATGCAGTACTAAATTATTGCTTCAGTAAAGGAGAAAGGACTAAGCCCCTTGCCTCGTTAGTTTACATTAAGATAGAGCTTGATTAACAAGACATTTATTCTGCTGAAGGAGTCAACTTTACTCCAGATATCATTTCAACTATATTCCCTCTTTTTTCCACTTAAAGCCAATCCCATGTGGTTTGAAGCTCAGATTTCTTACGCCATAGAAGCCTGGAGATAAAGGTGCTTTGAAAGTTCAAGGTCAAGGTTTTAGCTAGATTGAAACTGCTACACAAAACAAGAAAAACGCAGCATTGAACAAGAAAAAAATAGAAGAAAAATGGTTCTTAGTTTGACTTTCAAATATTGCGAACTGACCAATTTCTACCATTCAAAACTTTCCTCCAGCCTTCTTCAGTAGAAAGATAGTTGGGGATTGAAGTGATTCACTCACTTGTACTTACAGCAGGTAAAAGACACATTTTCTCAACCGTTCCATACTTTAAGGATTTTAAGTATTGGTGAGATATTTCAACTCCAGGAGATCTTTACGTCTGCAAGAAGGCCATGTGAATGTAATAAAGCTAACACAAAGTAGGCTAGAATGAATATAAAACCTCACGGTTTTGAGACATAACAAGTCTCCATTTATTACAGATTTGAAACATGTTTTGTGGGTCTTTGTCTGTGTCTCTTAATTTCAAGTTTCCCCAAACCATCTCTGAGACATCATGAACTTACCACCATCCATACACTAGATGGGTTATCAACACAGACCCTAAAACATCTGCAGTATTAACACACATCTCCTAGGAAGACGGATGGACCACACATAAGCAACTTCTACTCTGGAAAAATGAATCTCATTAGTAAACTTCTTTTGATTTACATGATATTGAAAGTAATTTGTTACTTAATTTCAATAGATAAATCGTAATAACCACAAATAAACAAAAACGTAAAGACATCCGTTCTTGCTCTCATTACAAGTAAAATTACATTAAGTTAATAAGCCTTTTAGCATGAAACATTTTCCTAAACCAAAAAAGCTGGCTGAGTACACACAACCTCTGCCAAGCTCTGCTGGATCTTTTTCCTGCATCTAATACATGTGTTCTTCTCCCCGCTCCCCTCCATTTTCTTCTACACTGAGCAACTAAAAAATGTTCTTAACATGCTAAAATCTACCAAGTATATATTAGGAGTATCAGCAAGAGCACCATGGAAATGTACAGAAATTTGACTGAAAATAAACTGCCTTTTCCTGCCCTTCTGGGAGACTGATGCTTAAAGCAGCCTTGGAAATATGTTTCCTTTGCCATCATTAGAAGAAAAGGGCATTAAATCCCCATGTGCACACATCAGTGCAATTCTGATTACTATTTCATAGCTGCCCGTGCTGCACAAAGAAAACAAGTACTAAACAATCCGCCACACACCTGACCTTCATTTCATTTAAAAAACAGTATACGCAGTACAAAAAAGCACCAAGAATGTAATCTTTAGATTTTCTAGACTCCAGTGTTTCATAAGTAACTAAGTCATTGAAGATTATTTTCTGTACTGCAACATACAGCATCTTGGAGACATTTAGTATTTGTGGCATCTTTCTATAAAAGGTGGGAAACAGCCTTTAGCCCAGGTTTAATAACCAAAGTTCAGCAGCACCTGGAGCTGCACCTAGAGAAACTGAAGGTCACCTGTCCTACAGGACAAAATACGCCCTGCAATGCAGTACCACAGCAACAAAGCTCTATTCATGTTATGTGATGCTTTCATAGAATATAAAATACATCTTCATGTACAGAAGTATATGAACATAATGAGTTAAATAAGCAAGGTTCCACGAGAAACCTCTGAATTTAGTGATTATTTATCCAAATGAGCAATAGCCTGTTTAAAACATTCTTACGAGAGGTCTCCCAAATCAAAACCACACCTAAGCACTGGTTTGAAATCTGCTAGGCAATACAAATAACTTCAAGGTTTCCCTTAACTGATTAAATCACAAACCTATCTCTTCAAGAGGTTAAAATCTAAATGAAAGCTTAGGATTGGCAAATCCCATCAGAACATCAAATATGGATATTATGGAGGAACCCCATCTGTTCATGCAGCAACATGAATATGCAACATGACTGTTGCTGCAATACTTGCATTCACATTGCGGAAAATTTACAAGTAAGCAGAAGCAGCTCCTGACTAATTAAATTAGGAACAAAGTTCTGAAAACATGCAATAGATTTCCTGCTATGAATACAAGCTTTGTATGCTGCAAATTAACATATCCTCTCACGTGTTCAGATGGTGAAACTTTACAGCAGAGGTGTGTCATCCTTTCTGCTTACACAAAGGTTTGTTAATCTTCCTCACTGGGCAAGGTACACTGTTCATTTTAGTGCTAGGACAGGAAAGTGTACGGAAGACCTTCTGCTGTGCGATCCAGCACACTGCCCCCAATGCTGTATGCCATTAACAGTCTCACAGAGGAGAGCTGCTGGCCAAAATGTTGGATGAGTTGTTCTGAAGGACTGCATACCTGCTTACAGACAATTCACAAAACCCTGAACTTTACCATTAAGATTTGATACATTCTTCAATCAATCAATCTTGCATCTGCCAAAATTCATGCGTGTGTCACTCAATACAGAAAGTATTCAGCTCATCCCATCTGCTCACAAATCAGATACTGAAGTTCTCAATTTTGCACATTAAAAAGCTCTAAGGATCTATAGGTCCACATCTGCTTGAACATAACTGCAGCTACTGTTTCCACTACACATCCAACCACACGTTAGCAGAATAAAAAGTGGTGCAAAGAGAGCATTTAGGATGGCAGGCAGGTGGGAAGCAGAAGGGGGTGGAGGGGAAAGGCTGTGCACCTGACAACACTATTGATTGATTTGGCTGGAAGAGGTCAAAAGAAACCACATAGCCAGTCAAACATACTGTACATTTAAGGTGAAAGCGAGTGCTAACACAAATTAATTTGGTAACTCCGTTTTCAGATGCCAGACCTCTCTTGGAAAGGAAGAGGATGTCAGCTTCTTGCAGCAGCATATAAACTTTTGGGCAGTTGTAAATGCAAAGAGCTGCAAGAATAAGAGAGATGTCTCCTATCACAAGACGAAATGCTTCATCTTGACCATCAAATACCTTCAGCAGAACACTTCCATTACAAAATAAAATATATTCCATTACTTTATTTTCCTTTACTTACAAAAGCTCAAAAATTCACATAGAAGCTACTCAAATCACTGGGTATGAACAGTTACTTTCTATGAAGTACAACAAACCTAAACCAACAGCTGTACAGACTGTAGCAGCTCATTCAGTATATTAGCTACCACTCTCTAAACTCTAAAAGCATAATTAAAAAGAAAAAACAAATATACACTGCAGCACAATTTATACTTCTCAGTTATCACTGAAGAGGCTCTGGATCGGGATAAAAGCTAAACTGGGTATAAGACATATTTTCAAGTCTGAGCAAGTTCCCCCTGCCTGGCTGTGCTGTAGTCTTGGCTGTAGCCTGCGCTTCTATCCAGTGAAATTTACAGAAACAACAGATTCAAGAGAAGAAGTAAATTCTCACTTCAGCAGAATATACTATGCAGCTTCCAACCACATGCAACAGGAATTCACATGGCTGCAAAGCTTTAAGTTCTATCATTCAAATAACAAACTCAGAACATTTTAAGGCTGACAATGTATATTAAATAACAGCACAGCTGTCCACCCTGGAAGAAAATACAAAAATTACGTTCGCAAATATTTACCACTCTCTCTGATATCATGCACAAGACATTTCCCATAACAGCAGAATTAAAGAGAGGAGGAGTTGGCACAAACTCACACCCAAAGACATGCACAGAACTCTACACATAGAGGAACAAATAGACAGATTGGATTCCTGTGTCTCTTCAAAACACAGCAGATGTCTCTTCAAATTCAAGGCATAATTATTTGTAATAAAGAATTAAACAAAAGGAGCTACTATCTTTAGCTTTGTTCTCTATTAACCTTTTGTAATCAACAGGGCCAGTTATGCTTTCCATACAATCTTTTGAAATCCCCATAATATCCTTACAAAGCATTTGACAAACATGCAATAAATGTGAGGAAGGAAGTTGGACCCTGACATAGATAAAACCATTGAAACACCCTGGCCTACATTTCTGAAGAGGTCAAATGAAGGACATGAACACGACAAAAGCAGTACCTTGGCAGTACTTGTACTTCTAAAGCAAAATAATTGAAATTCTCCATCTTCCAGAAACCAGCATATTTCTAAATTCCTCAAGAGGACACAGATGAGTCCCTCTGATACCTTAGCCGACCTGTGGTTTCAAATTGCAGTAGACATAAAACAATGCTTTCTGTGTACAGTAACATGCAAAAAGGCAGAACAATAAAGGTGAAGTGCTTATCAGAGCGCTCATTTCGTCATTTTTGCATGTGAGCTAAAGCTTTAATTTGGAAGTATAGTTTGGATAGAAGTAGCAATACAGTTCCACAGAGCATAACTTCTCTCAGATGAAGAGAAAGGAAGAAAAAAAACAAAACACACAAAAACCAACCAACAACAAAACCAAAAACCCCAAACCCACCCACATTTCGGTATCTAAATGGAGATGCAGAAGCAGAGTTCACATTTTCCCCTCCAAATGCTTCTCCTCTCCCTCCTAACAGAAGGAAGGAGAATAAATTCTGGAAAGGCAGCCGTTCAGATGCGCAGTTAAGTCTTTGCAGTAAATGAACATAAAAACCAGAAGTACACGAGCGCCAGAATTAACAAATTTGACAGAAAATGGTAGGAAGGAGTCAGCCAAATAAATTCTAAAGAAGCCCTTTGTTGTCAGCAATTCAGTGCAAGAGATCTGAAAGCAGAGAGGAGGACCAGCCAAAGCAGCAACAAAAACAATGAAGGAAAATGGGAAGCTCCAAAGAGAGCTAGATGCATTCAACCAATTCTTAATTATAAGCATGCTTAATAATCTTGGGATTTGGAATAGAAAAAAAGATTTTTTTCCTCTGTTGAACTCTGATGACAGACATTTCCAACATCTTTTTAATTCCCACTGTTCACCCCAAGTTACTTTAGAGATCGGATTCGTGTCATGTTTCCATCTCAGTCAATAGGTACACTTTCACAAACTCCAATTTGCACAATAATTTGTAAGCACTGTTTCCAGGAGTTTCACTTCAAAGTGAGAAGCTACCCATCAAGGACATTTCTGTAAAGTACATGAGGAGAACAGCACTGCAGCTTACCACAATTCTTCACTCTGACACCAACCACCCTAATCTGGGAAGTCTTTTCAAGTATGCACTACAATTTTCACCTGAGTACTTACATCCCAGTAAGAACAGCAGCAAGCTACAGTGAAGATAACAGCGATGCATCCATCCTCACGTTCTAGTACAGTTTATTTAAAGCACATCAGTTTATGAGCTATAAAAAGAATCTCCTTTCCTAAGAGCAACAATAGAAAGATACATAAATCCTTTGCAAAATAATAATAACAATAATATTGATATGATAGGAATTATAGAATACTTGCTAAAGGTAATTATCTACT
Source organism: Lagopus leucura (assembly GCF_019238085.1). Classification (NCBI taxonomy): domain Eukaryota; kingdom Metazoa; phylum Chordata; class Aves; order Galliformes; family Phasianidae; genus Lagopus; species Lagopus leucura. Next base: position 36,212,251 of record NW_024962264.1, on the reverse strand, counting down.
AACTGCCAACAAAAATATTTTGAAATCTAATTTAAACTGTTAAAATAAGTTTCTGCTAGCCAACATGCATCACAATGAATTCATAGTCCTCATTCACACCAGTGAATGAAAGCTTTCCAGATTTCCATCAAAAAGAGGAGATAACAAAAGCTCCAAACCTTCAAAATGGAATATCTAACCATTTTTAAATAACATTCATGAATGCTCTCTACTATATAAGCTCTCAGAATGAACTCAATTTGAGAGAGCCAGTAGACTGTTAAATTACTGTAATTCACAACCATAACAAATACTTGCAGATAAATGTGTAAATGTATCCCTGTTGAATCAGAACATGTATGTTAGACTGAAAGAAACATCGTGGCTAACCTGAAAGGCAGAAAGAGCACAAGCATAGGGAAAGGACAACCATATTAGCACAGAGGACTTCTTGATACTATGCAAAAACTTGTTTAAACATACTTCCAACACATGGAGGAAAGCAACCACACTGCTCTTTGACATGTAATGAACCTGAGAAATTAGAATTCTTGCTCTCACAAAGCTGAAATGTTCTTTGCTGACAACTAAATGCCCTTAAGGAGAGTACTTGGTGTGTGAGAATAACTTCATGCGCACTTAAGAAATGAAATCAGCAATAAAATACATGCAGATATCATAAAATTGTGCACGGGTATAAGTGTACTCCCAAATTAAGATCTTCAGTTAGATTAGGAATCTTTGCTAGATTATCAACAATTTCTTCTGCTGTACAGTACAGGAAGGCTTATTACATCCTGCATCTGACAAAGACCAACTCAGTCAAGTATCCTATCTCCATATCAAGAAAAAATACATTGAAAATACTCCACTATACCCTTCACACATGATATATCTAAATCACTTTAGGGACAGCCTTAGACACAGAAATACTCTTCCTACAGTAAGATTACTCAGTACAACCACTAAAATACTGCTCCAAAAGGGTGGTTTTTGTTTTTCCAGCCTCCTCACCCAACACATCTTGCTGCAAATAAGCTCAGCAGGCGCAGTGAGCTCCAGCTATCCTCTCTTCTTTGACAAATAGGGAGATGCAGAAACAACCTGGGAAGTTTCTGACCAAGAAGAAAGATAAATGATCAGTGAAGCCTCCAAGGTTGATAGCTCAAAAGCTCACTGAAGCTAACGGAAGGACTGGACCATGAAAGATCATGGGAGTGGTGGACAAACAAACAGTAGCCTCCAGCTGATTCCTGTATTCCTTTCAGTAACAGGAATGCCCTAACCAAAGAAGTTCTCACTTCCACTGCAGCACCCAAAGGGCCGGAAGAGGAGCATCCAGGCAGCATTTACAAAAGCACTCTAGAAAATAAAAGCATTCTCTTTTCGCAAATGTCGTTAGACTGCCATCCAAGGAACCACTAGAGAGCAAACATCAAAATAAGCATTGGCAAAAATTACATCCAACCAAAAAACACTAGAAAATGATTTTTGCAAACATGATTAGAGAAACTAACACTTCTCTGATACCTTTCCCACCCCCCTTCAAAAAACGAGGCCTAAACCTGTTAAGAAAATGGCTCAGTTCCTGAAATTTGTTTGGATCAAAGCCAAAAGACTCTCAAAAAAGAAAATAAAAGATAATGACAAAAGACTAATTTGTGAATTATTTTGCATTTGGCACATGCAGGGGAAAAGTCACCTTGTGAAAAGTTCACCTTTATCTACATTTCTTTCTACACAAGAAAAACAACACAAAGCAGCCTAAAACAACACACTTTAGAAATTGAGTAATAAGAAAATTCCAATGACTTCATCAGCCAAAACAATGCAGAGCCCAGAATCAGCAAACACACACCCTTCACTTTATTCTAAGTGTTCTGCACACTTCTTCACTACTGCATTTAGTTTTAGAAGGATGTGCAATAGAACTTTTCTCCTTCCTCTTTTAAATCAGCAGCACGATTAAATCATGTGAGCTTGTCTAGAACAGACTCGGTACAAAACAAGCAATTGATTTTTTAACATCAACATAATACTTCCATTGACTTAGTAAACATGAAGAAAAAACTGCAGTTCAAGTCATTCAAACATACGATGTCCTAATAAAATTCTTCTTGCAATACTGAGAGATTTAAACTGCAAATAATTATTGCTACTAACAAAAGTCAGAGAAATGTGTAATCTAAAGTGTCACATAAAGCCAAATGCTTAAAAACATAATTTAAAATGTTTTTACTACACTGTAGACTAAATTAGTGCATAAGATCAGAGCAGGTGTGAATAATTGACCATCAGTTCAAAAGCGCAGAAGTTGCTTCTGTAAAAACACAACAGAACCAAACTTCCTTTTCCCTTCAAATTAAAGCCAAAGCCCATCTCACAGTTGCTCCAAAATTTCCCCACAACTAACCAAGGAATCAGAAGAGAACACACCTTCACTGGCATAAGGAGCTCTGCGTTTAGATGGGCTGCTAAGGGGAGGATCCAAACAACCTCCGAGATCATTTGCAGCTGGGGTGACGATTATTGTCATATCAAGGCTGACACAGTTAAATAATTTTTCAATGCAAATCGTGTTAAGCTCTCCTTCGGATTAGCAGCCTTGACTCCTCCCCATCAAACACTGTAATGGCAACTCTTCCATCTTGCAAGCAAGAGGGCTCAAATTTGACAGGGTGCTTCAGAGCTACAGAAAAGCATGGGATATACATGGCAAGCAGAGAACCTCTAACTGCTCACAGATGAAGCTCACTCAACAACGTTCTTCAGATTTATATTATGACCTGTTTTCAGGTGAGAAGTTGGATACACCACAGTGAACTGCTACCTCATTATAAAGCAGTTCAGAAAGGAGGAGAATGAAACTTATAATTTAGATACTATTATTTGAGATGTAGTCTGAGTTGCAAGCTGCATATTTATTATCAGCCACGTCAAAGTATCACAGACAGAGGCACTGCAAGGGAACAGCAGAATTGCTTAAGGTGAATCTGAAGATCTGTATAAGAAGCTTGTTCTTCAAAAGCTTCTGAGTAGATGTTATTTATTTTGTCTTCCAAAAGAAAGATAAAATCTAAATAACAGCAATGCATGTAAACTAAAAAAAAAAAAAAGTAACATTTCTGGAATCTTTGAAAGCCAAGATGGAAATGGATTCACTGCATCCATGGACATGACATCACATTCATTCAGATATGGAAGAATATTTCATGGTCCAGTTACCAATCTAGAAAACCCAATTCCGCACTTTATGGGCTTACATGTTAAAGCAACAGAAATTTTTCTTTGCGTGAGTTTTGCCGCATTCCACCTTATCAGCCAAGTTCTCCCCAGCACGCTTAGCCTCATGAATGGACTACACTGCGAACCAACTCGGTCCTGCCTGAACAGTCAAGGAAGCACAAAAATGAAAACCTGAAAAATAGCATGTCTCAAATAATGGCTTCTAAGGAAGACTTAATATTTATATTAATTTAGCCTACCTTTCAAGATGTTATCCCATTATAAGTAAAAACTAGAGCAAACAAGTAATCTGACCATTATCTTGCTACACCTTCTCAATCTGAAAGGCTAGATCTATAAAACTACATAGAATGTGGAGGTTTGTTTTAAGCATCAAAATTCAACAGGTCGTGTCACTGCACTGACAAAAGAAACAAGGAAAATTTGATTTAAGCAAATTTGTGACATTATTTTATCTGAAGTATTAGTTCTTTCCTAATCCCCCTTCTTTTAAATCTGTCACTCTACAAAGAGGTATTCTGAAGTACAGGAAAAAAAAAATCTCACACAGAGATTGGAGAAAGACTAAAATTCAGCAAAAGGTAAAAATTAGCATTCATATTCCATTCACCAGCTGAAAACATCAACACCATGTTAAAAGATCTCCAGCAGAGAACAGCAAGCTACCAGAATATGCCCTAGTGTTGCAGGAAGTATTTTAGGTGCAAATTTAATGAATTAATCCAGACTGCTGTTTACCTGCAATGATGTGTGCTGAAAGCAAACCAGACCTTAAAGACATGTTTAGAGCTGATGTGTGCTGAAAGCAAACCAGACCTTAAAGACATGTTTAGAGCTGACACCGCTTGCTTATTCACTTCCACATTCTTTACTATATCACAAACATCAGAACACAAGCGATGTTAACAGAGAATAATCCCTAATCCCCGACATCCTTCTACAATCCCTTTGACGTGGATTTAACAAGGAATTGACATATCTCCATTGAGGCTTGCTTCCAACAGCAGTAACTTACAGCACACACGTGATTGCCCAAATGTATCACAAAGACTTACCACTGACAGCCAGAACGTAAGGGAGACAAACACATTACAGCATGCGGTGCAGCAGGCATTACTGCTGGGCTGTAGCAGTGACACTGTATCATTCAGAAGTCCTGGGTTTACAAACAGATACTTCAAAAAAGGGAAATTTCCTTTCCCCGGGACCTCATGGCAAAGTTCAGTACAGGATAGCGCATTACACTCTCCTCCACGGATTCAAATCAGGCCTTCATTTTCACGTTTAAGTTCAAATGTAATGGAAACTTTGAATTCAGAAAAGCGTAGACACACATTTACGATAAAAGCTGCACTGTCAACATATTTCCCAGCCTTCCCCTAAAAAAATCAGTTTGCAAGGCTGACGTTTAAATTTTTTTCCAATATAAAAATGGGAAGAGGATGCACTAATTTAAATGATTTCATAAAGCTTCCCTTTAAGCACAGTAAAGCAACAGTCACAGACCTCCACACCTCTGAAACATTTAGCATAAAAATAACCACAGCCTGAAAGGAAACAAAGAAAAGACTACTGAGAAGATTAATAACCTTAATTCTTATTATTTTGTGGCCCGTTTTAACGCTCGCCACAAGAATGCAAGAAATGAGGAGAAGGCATCGTAAACACTCGGTTGGAATATACCCACCCCTGGCCGAGAGCTTTTTGGTGTTGATGATTTTGGCAGCATACTCCTGTCCTGTGGTGATTTTCATACATCGCCTCACGACCGAGAATGCCCCTCTGCAAGCCAAAAGGGGGACAGAGCGTCAGTATCACCCGAACAGCTCCCTGCCATTACCACCGCGCTGCCACTCATCTTAGGGAGCGGCGCGATGCCCAAAGAATTAAGGGGGGAGGGGGCAGGGTAATAAGGAAAAAAAATATATAAGAAGAAGGGGGGCTTTTCAGAGACGGTCAACGTCGATTTTATTCATCGCAACAGCAAAACGCTACTCAGAGCCGCTGGTTCGAGCCGTGCGACCGAAGCCCTCGGCCGGCATACACCACGGCCGCGCGGCGGGAAGAAAAGCGGCACGTTACGGCCCCGGGGCGGCACACGCCGGGGGCGGCGCGGCAGCGGGTCCCGCTCCCAGTGCCCGCGCCAACATGGCGATCGGAGATACGCGCCCCACCGCAGGGGGGCGCCCAACGCGCCGCCCGTTGTTGGCGGTCGCGAGCTCCGGCGGCCGATAGCGGGGCAGCCCCTCACTGCTCGGAGCCCGCCGGCACCCCCAGGGATCGCCGCCCCCCCGGGCTGTACGCACCCACGGGGTCGGGCGGGCGCACGGACCGACTCTCACCCTTGAAGCAACGCCCGGGGACGAGGCGGGGCTGGAGGCGTCGCCCCGCGCACCCCTGCCCGCGGGGACCGAGCCCTCCTCTCTCCCCCGACTCTCGGTCCTTCCCTCCCCCCGACCCCGAAGCGGCTGCCCCGCGCCCGGCGGGCTGCGTACTTACTTCCCGAGCTCCTCGAAGAGCTGGTACTCGTCGGTGAACCTGGTGCAGGTGGCGGTTGAGGCCATCATGGGGACGGGCGGCCGCCGGTGCCTCCGGCGGCCAGGGGAGGCGAGGCGGCAGAGGGGCCGTGCGGTGGGCGAGGCGAGGCGAGGCGAGGCGAGGCTCCGCGCCGGCTTCTCCTCGCCGCCGCCTCTCGTGACGGGGCTGCCGCCTCCTCCCCGCCAGGCGGCTCGTCCCCGCGGCTTGGCTCTCCCCTCCCCTCGTCCCCACCCTCTGGGAAAATAAATAAATAAATAAAAATGTTGCGACGGAGAGGCGGCACCGAAAGGGAAAGCAAAACCGGGGCGGGGGGGCGCGGCACAGCCGCCGGTGACGGGGCGCCTCGGCCCTACGCTCTCCCCTCCCCGCGGGTAGCGGGGCCGCCGCGCCTCGCTCTGCTCCGTCTCCCGGTGCCGTGCCTCCCCCTAGCGATCCGAGCCCGCCGGCCGCGGCCGCCCCGTCGCGGCTCTCTGCCGCCGCCTCGCCGCCCGTCGGGGACGCCGCGAGGCGGGGGTTGCCGCCACCGCGCTCAGGGAACCGCTCTGCGCGGGGACGACCCCTCCCGCTCCGCACCGGGGACAGCGGCGGGAGGCACGCAGCGCCGCTGGCCCCGAGGAAACGGATGCACCTGCGCCCCGTTCCTCGGCGACCGCTGACGTCACCAACCGTCCCGCGGGGGCGGGGGGGCGGCCGTGCTCGTGGGCGCGCGCGGCGGCAGCCAGCGGGAAGCGCGACCGCGAGACCCTCCCCCGACCCCCCCCATCCTTCCCGCCCCTCGCCGTCGCGTGGCGTCACCGCGGCCGCGTGCGGGAGGGGCGACGGGCGCGGGGCTCCGCAGCCCGGGGAGGGCGTGTGGGGAGCGCTGCGGGCGCGAGGCTGCGTGCTGCGGGCGGAGGAAAAGGCAGCCGTGCGTTCACGAGCGGTCGCCCCGGGGCTTTGACCTTGGGCTCGTTCCTGCGGCGGGGAAGGGCAGCTCCGCGCGGAGCAGCTGGCGGCCGCCACGAGCGCCGAAGGAGGGCTGGACGACCCGCGCCGCGCGGCGTGAGCCGAGAGGGTCCGAACGTGGTTGTGCGAGGAGTCCGCACCGTGCTTCGCTTGGAAGGATGGGAATGCTGTTCCTGTAATGTCACTGAGAGCCGTGCTGAAAATGCTGTTGGGATAAAGCATCTGTGCATGGGAAATTCTGCGCCCGAAGTATAAACGTGTCTGGTTTTGTATTCATTTCATCCCCAAGATTTCCTGTCCAAAATAACCTAAAGCCAAAGCAGCAGCAGCAGGTGAAGAACTGCTAATGGTGGTAACTGCAGCATTCTTCACAGCCCAAAGACGCTCTCCCGAGTTGGAAATCATTACAGCTTGACTAAAAGCCATCCCAAATGTGGCCATTTCCACACCTGCCACCCAGGCACACGCTGATAGACGCAACCATGCTCCCGGCCCAGGCCCTGGCATGGCTGGTGCTCTGTGCCGGGCACCTCGTGTGGTTTGCTGTGTGTTCCTGTCTGCTATACATAGTGGAGGTGCATTAAGGAATGAGCACTGTGCAGTGCTTTAAACATGTAGTGCACTGGAGATGTCAGCTTGCATTACAGCCAGAGCCGTGCTGTAGCGGGCAGCCTGCAGCACAGGGGTAGGCAAGCAGCTCAGAGCACCCTGTGCTGGCGTGCCAGCAGGGACACACGCCATGCAGGTTTCCCTTAGGATCCACAGCTGAGACCTCATAGGAAGAGTTAAAAATCTGGCAGCTCTTCCCTCAGCTAATGCGGGATGTGCGTGTGCACGCAATGTGAATGTGTGAGCCTGTGCACAGCAGCAGTTTTCCTCCTAGCAAGGCAGCTGTATCGTGTAGAAATGGGCTGCACTCATGGCGTAAAGGAGCGATAGAAGAAGGCTGTGAAAATGGGGAGCCAGTAGCAAACATTTACTCCCCAGTTCCTCTTCAGGGGAGAGTTGTGTGCAGGATGCTGGTACAAAAAGACAGGGAGATGTCTCAGTTTATAACAGCAAATGAATGAACTACTGTCAGATCGGTGAAGGGAATATGCACAAAATATCACAAGGAACAGAGGCGTATTTCCAACTCAGGCCATTCTGTGATTCTATGATTCTATGATATTTCTTAGACCCTTGAACAAAACTGCAACATGTGAGTCATGCATAATTTTGTATTAATCTCCATAAATAACACAATCAGCAGGACTGAAGCCCCAGGGCTGTCTGACGATGTGCATATTTACAGGGGCATGTCCGGCAGGCTGCTGATCTATGTATTCGTAGGCACTCAAAGCATATTCCCCTGTCCTGTATCATTTTTTTCTAACAGTATATCCTGACAACAGACATTTGGCCAAAGTATCTGTTGTGACTGTGCCATCAAAAAATGTTCAGAAGAAATTACTGAAGTCCATCCGTTTTCTTTTTCTGTTGGAGTTCTGTTTAGTAATGATATTAAAAAGGTGCACGATCTAGACAAAAAATAAATAAATAAATATCTTTCTCTTCCACTTCCCAATATGAAAAAAAATAAAAAAATAAAAAATTGAGAAGCAGCCAAGGTGTCCTAAGAGCAATATCCAGTATGAATTTTATTACAGGAGTTCAGGAAAGAAAATAATTGTTTACAAGAGCAGTATCATAAGGACTTGGAGAATTTCCAGGGGGACAGATACTTGGGAATGATTAATAGCTTGGAAACACTTGAGCTGGGAAGTTTTCTTCTTGTTACAACAATGCTCCCTTAAATGCAGTTCACTCTTGAGCTGAAACAGAACGATGATTTGTAGCTGCTACTTAAGTCCTCCATAAATTCTCCAAACTTTCTGAGAGGAGCAGAGCCTCTGCCACGGCAGCCAAGGACCTGGGCCTGTCAGTGAATTCTAAAAGCTGGCTCCAGGTTCAGGTTTCCCTAAGGCCGCAAAAGTAGTTCATCTGTGGTTGCTTTAGTGGACGCAGAAAGTCAGACCTCCATAATGAACCAAAAAAGGCTTAGAGAAAATCCTAGGACATGTTTCTCTCCTCCAGAAAAAAGAAATATTAAAAGAGAATTGTAAATAGCTGAAGTCTGTAAGAAATGGAATAGCTGTTCCTCTAACGTCTCTGCAGCTTAACAAAATGTTACAGCCCAGTGGAACAAGCACTTAATTTCAGAATCTGAAACAATATTTATTGTGGCAAAGGAAATGGTATTTTTGTTAAAAGTATGCTATTCATCAAGGGCTTTCCTGTATATGGCTTTTTTATTCAGCCAAAGCGAGGTTTTCATTTTATTTCTGATCTCACAAATACAGACTTTCTCTCTGCTTGTGTTTTGAAGGAGTTAGAGAGCTTTTGAAAGGTCATTCGTGTACACTCATTATGAGCTCTGCTAGGAGTACTGTATATTTAGCTTATGGACAAACTGAATGGCCACTTACAGCAGAGGTCCAGATAGAAAACGGCCTTGATTGATACCTAGGTAACCATGGGTTTAGAGAAATACTGTTTAGTACCAGATGGTCTTGAATGGCAGCCCATGGTCCTTCTCAAGTATTCCTGTGGCAAAGCTTTACTGCCCCAAAGTGAGTGACAGTGAACACTGATGCGGTTACAGGTGCATATGACAATAAAGCCAATGAACTGTAACTTGATCAATAAAGCATACAAATCTTGTTGATACAAAATGTGAACCCAGATTGGCAGAACTCACTGGCGAGCAATGGTCTCCTCAGCAGCATGATAAAAGTCACTCTGCCTTGTGCTGCTCTAGAGAGGCTTGCATGGACAACACCTGACACCCAGCTCTGGTTGCACCAGGAGAGTGGTGGTGGGCTTGACATAACAAACAAGGAGGGGGTGAAGGAAGCTGAGATCTGTGCAGTAAGACAACAAATTTCAACATTTCTGCTAACACGATCAGCAGGGAGAGGGCAATGGGTAAGAGTACAGTGGGAAAGTCAGAGGAGAGATTCTGAACTAGAAACAAAATAGAAAGGAAAAGTGCTGCGTGGGAGAGAGGAAGGGAAAGATGCTAGACAGAAGATAGAAAGGGGAAATCAGTGCAACAGGGCTGTGGCTGATGGAGTTACATTACTTGTGTAGTGAGAAATGAGAAAAAGGACAGTAAATGAGTTTTGTAATAGGAATAGAGAATCACAAACGGAACAAAGGAAGAGACAGGGAACAGAGACAGAAAATGTTATTTTAAGAAAAAGGAGTAAGTAAAGAGAAACTGAAAGAAGGTCAAACAGTTATTGGTGTCAGTAACAAAAATGATCAATGTGAAAGTGGATAGAAATATGAATATATGAAGACAGTGGGAAAATGGAGAGAGGTTAATCAGAATATCACACAAACATACGAGAACAAAGAGGCATAAGAACAGACAAGAGGATCAACAGTAAGAAATCACACAAGATAAGATATTTGGGTTTGCAGTTCACTGTAATGGTTTGGCACTGCATTAGCTGGCTGTTAAAGTACTGTGACTGCTGAGTCTGAAAGGGGTGCACTTCTGCTTTTTCACCTTTGGATATGAAATGATCCACGCATTCTCCATGAGTAACTGCAGACAGTGCTGGGAAGATGCGCTCTGAGGTGGCAGAAGGAGAAAGTTCCCCATGGGAAGAAATAACAGTTTCTTCCCAAAAAGCTCCACTTGGGGGCTTCAGCTCAAAGTCAAGGCTAAGCTTTCTGTAATGGCTCTTTAATAGGAGCTGGCACAGGAAATTGTTTTGTAATTGATAGACCTCAATGCTTTTACATATTGCTGCAGAAATATTAATTTGGAACAGGAGGCATGCAGCAACAGGGACACTCAGCTGCTCTTCCTGCCGTGAGCGGCCTCAACCCAGCAGACCAAAGTGAGCTGGAGGCAACAGATGTCAGATCAGCACTAAGTTATCTGTTGTGCCATTTTTTGGACTTCTTTTGTTTCCTCATTGGAACTGTTGCTTTTCTAAATAAAGATTTTGGCGGGTAGTAACTCTGGTAGCATCACCTGGTCAGTATGGCAGAATCACTCAATGTAGCCCACATGCTTTCATTTCCAAGCACTGATTGTCATCCAATCTGTGTCTTTGTGCTTTCTGCAGGAACAGCTCCCTCTCAAGCACCTTCTGGTCAAGACCCCCAGCTGCCATCTCTAGAAACTGGGGCCAGCTGCAGCCGCCCCAGGTCTCCACCAAGTTGGAAAGAGCCAAGATGGAGACACTGAGAGGTCTGACTTAGGGCATGTTTTCTTCCCACGGGGAAGCTTTATTGCTCAATCCCTTGCTGTACTTGTTCTACCATGTGTGCATAAGCACTCAGTGAAGTAGATCCTTGAAGGTTCCCCAAAGAAAATTAATTATTTATCCATTATTTACACTCTCGACAAGCACCTTCCTACTCAACTACAGCAATGTGTGTGCTCTCTCTTATTTTCCTGCTGCAGCGCTCCTATGTAGGATTAATTTACTCTTCAGTGAAGCAGAAAGATGTTGGCAGAATAACTGATTTGATAGCTCAGTGATTCTATCATGCTCTTGTTATGCGGGGGACCAAGTCTTCTTTCTGGCCTAAAAAAGCATTACTCCTGACAGTCTAGGAGACACTGCAGGCCATTTGCCTCCCACCTCCAGAAGCACCACAGGACAACTAGGACAAAAAATATATATATTTTTTTGGTGGCAAGAACAAAACTACAGGCCTAGCAAAAATGAAATTTTAAATTTGTTTGCATTGGAAAGGAAAAAAAAAACTCTAATGATATACAAGTTTCATTTAACAACTTTGAATGGTTTGTTTTTTATCTTCATTTGAGGGCATTTTTAACTGAGAATAACAAAATAATACTTATGAAGAAGTTTGCTTCTCTTTAATTCACTTCAATTTTGAGCTGCGTGTTTATTTATTAACTGCTAGCAAATAAAAAAGGATAAGGAGATGCTGCAGGCTGTGGTTGAATTACTCAATTGAGTAAGGACTGGAAGTCAGAAAGGAATAGTGAAACACAGAAGAGCAAAACAGAGACAGGAACGCAGAAGGTTGCTGAATAATGCACTTAATGACTGAGACCTTATCAGTGGGGTGCCAAACCAGGAATTCAGATCCAGTGACAAAGTCAGCAAATACCACTGCCAGAAGCAGTACCATGGTAAATCTTCACACCCAGCTCAAAAACACCAGTGATTTATAGAAAGGGTTCAGACTGTTTCAGTGTTTCAGTAAAGCTATTACAAGCTGTAATACTTAGGAACATTACTGCACAGCTGCAATGTGTTTTTGAAAAAGAGGAAGGGACACTTCTCAAAACAGTCATTTAGCAGCTGGTTTATTACTGGTTTTGCTATCAGTTACCTTTCTCTGCAGGCAAATCACCATTTCCCTTTGAGTTGAATAAGGACATATCCCAGTACCTACTAAAGGTAAAAGGGGTTTTCTTTCCCTGTTTTCAGTGGATCTCCTGGTGAGCGCTGTTGAGATAAAGCTTTGATGTGTTAGGCTGTCAATATTTTTAACCAGCCATGTTGATAAGGTTACTGATGAACCTCAAAAGTATTTTGTAGCAGGAAGACAGAAATTATTTCTCTAGACTGACTTCTCACAAGCACTTGGAGTGAGTTATTCAAGACCTCGCTAGACTGTAAATTGCCTACACTCATTTGCTACATACAAGATCCAGGAGCTGATATCTCAAATGCTGTCAATAACTACAGATCAGACTATGCACACACATATGTACACTATTATGTTGTGATTAGAGGGTACAGTGAGGAACAGATAAGCACACATACACACACAAAAAAAAAAATTAAAAAAAAATACATAAACAAACAAACAAACAAAAACATTGATCTTAATGTCCATAATTAAATATGAATGGTTCCAAGATGCTACTAAAGTGGCCTGAATTTTCATCCCAATCAGATGACTAACATAGTTTATGTATAATAACTTTGAGAGTTTCTTTGCTCAAAGTTTCCAGCATTAACAAAAAAATATAGAAAAAAAATTAACAACAAAAAAATAGAAATATCTGTTACAAATTTATCTGAAGCAGCCATGGATCTAGGCCTTATTAAATCATTAAATTTCTCCCCAGTTTTCTTCAAGAAAGAGTGGGAAAGAGATCTCTAAGTGGAAGTGAGCTGTGAGTATGACGCTGGGGAGATGCATCCAGTTGACAAAGCACCTCCAAGAAAAGGTAAAGGAAAAGAAACCACAAAATTAATCTAATCAGACCCCAGAAGCCCCAGTTTTAGAAAATGCCTGATGAAACCTTGTCTGAATAAGGCTATAGACTTTCTACATAAGGCTATGGGTGATAGTGCTCAGGTCACTCATTGAAGCAATGAAACCACTTCAGGGAAGATAGTTATGACAAATACAAGAAGATCAATCATCCCAGTGACACACCCACTGCTTTAGGTTCATTGCAACTTAACCTAGCAGAGCTGCAGGAGGCCTCAGGACTCCAAAGTGTGAGCAGAAAGCCCAGCAGTTTTGGAGGTGTTGTGCTGGAGGTGGCACGTGTGGTGGAAGCTGTGGGAGTGGAGACAAGCCGTGATGATGAGTGGGTGCTGGCTCCAGTGTGCTTCTGCAGCTTCTGTTACTGCTCTTCAGGGGTTTGGTTTGTTGAATTTATTTCTGTGGTTGCTTCCCAAATGTTTCTGGAAATTTCAGCACCAGCCTTGAGGCTTGCTGGCTGGATGTCGGTGGGACTCAAGAAGGAAAAATGTAACTGCCTCCAGAGTTTCCAGAGAGATGTTACTTTTGGTTTGGTTGTGATTGAATCTGAAGAACATGTGCATTTTGTTTCTGGTGTGGTAAGAGGCCTAATTGTCATGTTATCTTGTGATCTAAATTCAAGAGAAATACATGCATCTGGTAAAGTGGACTATGACAACCTCAATATCACCACCATTATGCTGCATTCTGTTGACACATTCCATAAAAGCTCACAAGCTTATTCATACAAAACACAGGGATGGCATTCTCTGCTCTGTTGTATTCCCCATGCATTAAACAATCTGTATTAAACAGGTAATGGAAATTGCAGAAATACTACAAACTCACAGTGTCATGCATTGGTCTTATGAATCCAGTGTTTCATCACAGTAAGATCTAGAATGGGAAAAGAGTGGAGCGGAACAGTAAGGAGATGATGTGCTTTAGTCATTCTTAAGTCACCAGAGTAAATGCCTGTTGGTATCACTGCCACTAATCCCCCTTGGCTGGTCTAACCACGGACAGAGGAGATTCAAAGACATACAGTAAAGTTCAAGGCACTTCATTTCATTTGGTGGAAATTGTATGTAGTTGTTTACATAGGGCTGAATCTTAATGTTTTTTGGTGATTGTTTTATAAATACGTGCAGGCACTTCCAAAACAAACCAGGGAGGTGACTGAAGTAATTTCATCTACAGTACATTTAGATTCAGAGCACTCTGCTGATAGAGAAAGTTAAAGAAGGAAATCAATTACAGTACATCCTGCTCCCCCACAAAGAGACTCCCGACATTGGTGACTGACTGGCTTTCTGAGAGGACATGAGATAAAGTCTAACTAGCAATGAAGATATTCAGAGCTGAGAAAAGAAACACATTTGAATTTTAGGGTGGAAATAGGTCGATGTTGAGGTTTCAGAAGCAGGGCAACATTCTCAGAGAGATGAGAAATGGAAAATATTTTCATGGCAATAGTTTGGGCAGGCTGAACTGAAGAGGGGAGAAAAGTTGTGGTCAGAAATGGGGAGGATATTGAAACAATCAGTGCATAGGCAAGTGTTGAGACAGTGTTGTCTGGGGAGGGAGACTTTTGAGAAAAACAAGGTTTTAAAAACAAACGGAGGAGGAATGGAGTAACTGGTTTAGTGACCTAGTCAGCAGGGAGTGCTAACAGTAAGAGAAAAGTGAATAAGAGTAATGGCATGTACAAATTCCAAGCAGCTGGCCTTCACACTAATCTTTGTCAGAATGCTATTTCCTACCTCTGCGCACGTTGCAAGCAGCACACTTCAGAATACTCAGAGCAACAAATACACACTTACTTACTGGCCAAAAAATGTAAAGTAAAAGAGATGCCTTGAATTAAGGATAGTTCACTGGAACAAAACTATTTGAATAAGGGAAGTTTTGGTTTCCTTTTCCAATAGAGTTATTCTGAAAAATGTAAATCAGGAGCACAAGAAACTCCTTTTCTTCTCTTTTGCTTTTGTTATACTCATTTGCAAGAGTGCCAGCAGTTCCCAACATTTCCTTACTCTGTTATCTACAGCTCCACAGAACAGCTACTGTTGTAGTGATCTTGATAAGGGCACAGCTGGCAAAGTGACCACGACATATCAGTTGTATGTAACGTGATATTTGTTCTCCCTGCTTACTTGGTACAAAAGACTACTGTAATGATCTTTCCTGTTCTCTGTTTACAAAGCAAATTAAAGATGATCCCATCAGTCCTTTAACTTTACTTCCTTCCTTCACCCCAGCCATACCTTGGACCTATTGTACCCAGCGATGTCTATTGCTTCTACTGGGTCACTTCAGGGCAACTGTTTTCAGCAGCCCAGCCCTGCAGTATTTCCTTGCTTGCAACACAGAGAGATATTTCACAGTGAGACATCTGACCAAATGAGAGCATTTTCAGGTGTGAGGCAAAACCAACAATTTCAGTGATTATTTTGCTCATCATGATTCAAAATAAGGGTGGATGAGCAACTGGATGGCTTTCACAGAAAGGGAAGGAGGGCAGGCCTTTTATTACAGTCATCCAAATATAGTCTATGCTGACAGCTACTGAAGCAACCTTTACGTAATGGTGCTTCACCAAGTGGAATAAAAGCAGGAGTGAACTCAGCATCACTCTCGTCAGACAGAAGGGAATGGCACACGTAAGCCTCCTTTGCAATTAGAATTAACAGGTAGCTTTATTGGATGCCTATTTAGAAAGAGTAAATAGTAAATAATTAGCTGCTACAGCTCTCTGAGGGCACATAGGTGCAGAGTGCAACCTGAGAAGCTCAGAGCCTGCAGCATGCTGGGTCTGGGTGGGACTGCCAGCCCCTGTTTTGGAGATTCCTGCAGAGTTGTTACAAACTGCTTTCAAAAGCACTGTATCACAGGAAAGCTCTTTAACTCAGCCTGAGGCTTTATCAGGATTACAGCACTAGCTCTCTTTCAATGTATTAGCACCAAATAGATTGCACAAACCAGCAGGAACTTTTCACACTTGGAGGTCAAGTTTTTCTCTTGGAACTGTGGAATATGATGGATGTGCTGCCATCATTTTATTTCAAGCAAAACTGATAGCCAATTGAGAGCATAGAAACCTGCTGAATTAATTCATCTCCTTAATGGTATTTAAGCTTTGGCTCAGGTAAATATTTCTTTAGCAATTATTATGAAATATAGAGTGATTCATCCCCCAGCTAATGATTAGACAAATGCAGTATTTTCACTTAGGCTTTATGCATACCTTTACTAGTCATTTTGTCTGTAAATACAGACTTTGCATTGATCACTAGAATTATTCAGCCTTTTTTTTTTTTTTTTAATCTGCTTCCTTTTTCTTCTCAACATGTTACCATACCTCCATAGAAGAGCACCAAAAAGAGCAACAATATCGCCACAGTCTTTACTGCAGGAGCTTCATAGCTTAAGATCAGCTTTTTCCCTTCCCTTGGCACCAGTTTGGAGAGGGGCAGCCCCATTCTCATAGCTCACGTTCAGCTTGAGCTGGGTGAATGGAGATACGTGAACATTCCAGACCCTATCTTCCAGCTGATACGAGATTTAGGTGCCTGCTTTCCCATCATAATTTGACAAATCATGCAATTGGCAAAATGCTGGCAAATCTTTCTCATTCAGAATTTTGGGGAATCTTTTCATTCTTATTAAAAAAAAAAAAAAAAAAAGACCTGGAAAAAATCTAAAAGAAAATTAAAAAAAAATTATTTCCTGAATGATATCCTACAGAGAAGTAGTTTCTTCATTTCTCCATTGGAAAACAATCTTTTTTTCAGCTCTTAATTTTCATCTGTGGTTCCTGCTTCCTAGACCATGTACCACAAGGAAGAAAAAAGCACCCAAATAGCTTTACAGCCTGGAGGGCTTCTCCCTCACAGCCTTAAGTCACTGCATTCACAACCTTGCTAAGAGTTTCTTCCTTTTTATAACAATACCAGAAGGCCTAGGAACAGGGTGTTGTGAATTTTTTTTTAAACTTTGTTAGATGGGTTCCGAAAATATCATCAAAATGATCTCACAAACTCATAACCTACTTCTACATGCAAACAAGCAGGCTGGCTACAGATTTATCAGTGAAAATTCCTTGTCCAGAGGTTCTAGTTCTCACTTTTTTTTTCTCTCATGAATTTGGTCATCAGCATTAAATTCCAGAATCAATTAAAATACGAACCAGCAGAAGAAATGAAGTATATAAACCCTGCAGAAAATGGTGATAGAGATTAGTAGACAATAACTATATGCACTTACCAACAAGAGAGCTTAGTCTGTTGTACCACAGGAAAAACACTGATCAGCAGGTTATACAGAGAGCTGCTTGTAGCTGGATGTGCTCTCATTGTCATTAGGTGCAGGTGACATCAATCTTGGAGAAAGTTGGTAGTACACAGAGTGGAAAACCCACTACCACCCTATTTCAGAGGGGAAAAAAAAAAAAAAAAAAAGTGACATCAAATTTAGGAATTAAATCCCCAATTTTCAAACCATTTAAAGGTAGCTGGCAAATATTTTTGAGTATTTTAAACAGACAGAATGAAAAGACTTGGACAGTATTTGAATTATTTTAAAAGTTTTTGAAGTATTTTGAAAATATAAACCATTATAAATCCAAGATTACTGACAATTGAGAAATCATAGCATTATAGATGAATGTCGTCTGCCTGATGAACTCTGTTGTGCTGAAATGGGTGACAGGATCTGTCTGTATTCTGTTTGAACACTTTGGTACTACCAAAACAGAAACATGTCACAGCATTACTACTCTGAGGAGCTGCTCTAAACCTTCTCGCACAAGTGAAATTGGAAAGGAGTATTAACAACACAGACAAACGACACTACCTCTGAAAAAATGCATTTAAAAAGGAACGTATTTCTCCTGATGCATAGGAGTAGGCAAACTTGCTGATATCTTGTTACAGAAGATTTTGGTATTATTTGTCACCCTGAGATTTCAAAATATTCTGCTTAATAGTCTGAAGAAGAGATTCTGCTTGTTGATAATTGACAGAATACATGTGGAAGACATCTGGACCACCCAAATTCTTGTTCAGTTTCTATAATGTCTTGTTCTTTTGTACAGCCACTGGTTCCTAAGTTATCACAGCTTTTTAGGCATGGAGCCACAATTACATCAGTGCTGGTACATTGTCAATCTGTAAGACCTTTGACTACTTCCTCTGGGTGCTTTAACAATCCAGCAATTAAAGTTTTCCTTCATATATGTAAACTCCTCCTTACATATTCTGGATATTATTACTCAGGCAATAAAAAATGACACTGAGCTGATAATAAGATGGAGTCAGCATGGCTCAGTTAAGTATCTCTGGATGGCTAAAAAGCAATGAAAAAGAGCATAACCCAAAAGGTCCCACCTGCAACTGCTGCAGATGACAGAGGCAATCCATGTGATGGCATGTAGATATCTAGCTGTACACTGGCTGTATCCTGTCTCCTGAAACACAGGGCATGCTCCTGTACCCACTGCCTGTTTCAGGGGCTAAATCCCTTTACATGCACATCGTGTGCCACTGCAACATCTGTCTTTCCTTCCATATTGCTACTTCTGCTCTTATAATTTCCTGAACTTTAAGAGGTGACTCAGTTGGAAGCAACTTAGTGTATTTCTCTGCAAATATATAAGGATGTGTATGCACAGACAGACATGTGTAATGCTTCTTTGCTTATGAGAGCATATCAGGCTGATTCATTAAGTGGTTCTGGAAAGACAACCTTGAGTTACCTCAGCAGTAAAAGATTATAGATAACACTGATCCAATAACAAGTGCGTGTTGAGAGGTAATTTCATGGTCAAAAATTAAACTAAGAGGCATTACAAACGCATAGTGTTGAACACAAATTTTCATCTGTGTAACTATTATATACATATAAATACAAAACTGTAGGAGAATGTTTTGCCTTCTTCTCATGGTCTTTGTATGCCGCCATGTTTGATTATCGAAAGGAAAATATCCTCACAGCAAGCAGCCAGTAGTTGGTTTCATCAGCAAGGAAGTTCTAGTGCAGTACATTGCATCAGTGATGCTACAGCCTTCAGAACAACCCAGAGTAGGACTGCAATGGGCCACTCCAGATAAAAGCTTTCTCCTAATGGACTGCAATTTTCCAGCCTTCCATAAAGATGTGAATAAAATGCCAAAGTCATTTGTTTCTCTCTCACTTAAAAAAAAAAAAAAAAAAAAAAGTGACTTTAAAAATGTCAGGCTGTATAGGTACATCTGTACTATTATTAAAATAAAGTGCAGATCCATGCCTAATACTAGCACATAATTTTTATCAGTATGTGTCATAGAGATACTTTCTGCTAGTTCTTTCTTCTTAAACTATAATTCTGTACATACCAGATCTCGTTCAAAGGCCATTTTTCAATAGCAAAATTTTCTGAGATTTCACAAGTCCCAGAAACAGGCCCACTTTGAATTCTTTGTCAGCATTTGCTGGGACAAGTATTAAAGAAAGTTACTTTAAAGAATGCCTTTGAACAGCAGGTCAGTTGAGTGATTCACTTCCAGCTCATTTCCACTAGAGTTCAAGTAAGTGAATTTCCTTCTTTTTCTCTTTTTAATCTTTGATTTTTGATAGATCGGTAATTAGTTAGCCTTTGCTTTGTGCTTTGTACTGCTTGCTAACCATGGATTTGTTTGGGGTTTTTATGTGGCTTTTAGAAAACAGAAGGTGTCAAACTCAAACTAGGTTTTATAACAATGCCATTATATAACCATCCAATTAGTAGCACATTCAATGCTATTAATAGCAGCTTCCACATATAAATCATTTAAACCGTTTTGTGTAGTGTGACAAAAACCAGCAAGAAGAGGCTTCCTATCAGTTATTTTCTCTGAAAAGAATAAATGAACTTAATGCAGATATAGGAGGTGCAGAGTAATTAATGTACTACCGGTTACCAGATTGCTGTGTGTTAAGATGCAGTTTACCTTTCTGTTCTTCCAGATTTTCAGAACCAGTGCAATCTAGCTTCAGCAGTTTTAGTCCCAACTGTTTCATGTGACAGAAGGGAATAGCAGCTCACAGAGTAGGGAGATTATCTGTAAACAGAATACAACCTCGAGCACTGATTAGCCATGGAGCAAACACTGGTCTTTCAGTGAGGGTCAGAAGTACATGAGCCTCAGATATCCATTTTATATACATCTCATGCAGAAGGATGCCAGAGATAGAGCTCAGACTGAGATGGTTTGAATTATTCAGAAAAGGTGGAAATCTTTCAAGTATTTTTCCCAGGAATACTAAAATTTTGTGTTGTGTTTCACGTGTACATTAATTATCGTATCATAATGACTTCTCCAATGATTATGATGTTTTACTGTGGTTCAACTGGAATTTTGCCCCACAGTGTAACACTACTTTTCATTGTCCTCTATTTCAGCTATTTCATAACGTCAGCTATTTCTGGGCCGACGTTTGTCACGCTGCATCCACTCTAGCATAGACACGTATATATAGGAACCTAAACTCTCTTTCAAAAATCTTGACTGGATTTACAATCATCAGAAACAGCTTGCGTTTCTGACCATAGAATCTGATCCAGAATTTTTTGTATGAAGTATATTCTGAAAGGTGAGTTAAGAAATTATTTCTATTTTTTTTAAAAACCTACTTTGATGTGCATCTCGTGAGCCAGTTTGATCTTAAACTCCTCTCCTACTGAATCCCAACATGGAAGCACTGAATTCATGAAGAGATTTCTTTCCATGGCCTAACAGCCTTCTACTCTTCATCAAAAAAATTTCTTTTTATACCAGATGCCCAATTTGACATGAGGGTGGAACAGATTTAGCTGGTTACCTGCTGCTGAAATCCTTTCTTATTTACATTAAATTATGCTGCTATTTCTCTCTAGTTTTTGAAAAAAAAGAGTGTCATGGTTGCATAATGCTATCTTGGCCTGATAATCTTTAAAAATGGCTGGCAAAGTAGTTGGCACACAAAAGCAGGCTTCCCGGTTAAACCCAGTGAAGCAGGTTCACCTTCACGTGGATCAGTCAAATGAAAGACTCAGAGAAAAATGACTGTGACCCATTTTGTTCTATTGAAAATGTGTCTCTTATGCTCAGCTAAAGAACCATATATTGCCTGAGTGCTCAAAGCTATTTATATGATAGAAGATTGCTTTTTAAGTCAGGTTTTGTAGGATCAAACTAGCATATGAACATCAGAAAAGCCCTGCTGCATCACATCAATGGCACATCTAGCCCAGTGTTTTGACTCTCAGCAGAAGGAAATGCCATGCAGGTGTTGGAGTACAGAGCCTGGCTGCTTTCTCCAGCCCCAAATCACATTCACACTTGACTTTTATAGCAGTATACATTATATATGGCATGTATAAATAGCAAAGAAGGCATGGGAAGAAAGCAGAGTGGTAAGTCTGTGAAATTTTCCCATTCACCAAGAGCGATATTGTTTCTTAAAAAATGGCTTTTTGCAGGAAACTGTTCAAAGCACTCACAAATAGTCTTCTGAACTCATGATGCACAGGTAACTTTAGCCAGCTCTACAGCTGTCAGTTTCATAAAACACACAGACTTAGGTAACTCACAGCAGCCACAATGTACATATATCTGGCATCCCCGCCTAGACAAGCGAGGTTCTTATTTCTAGAAGTGGCCTTGTATGCCAGCCATCGCTAATGGGATTTTTAGTGGAAACTGCAAGCAATGGGCTGTTCCTCAGCTTCAAATGTTATTCTTCTGAGCAGCAGCTCAGATGAATATCTTGCAAATGGAAGATGCATCACGTAAGTTTTTGGTGCCTGGAAGCTGGCTTTGTTTGCTCTCTATATAGCACTGTCAGTATTTCAGAGACAATTAAAAAATATATCAAATAATTCAAGCAACTTTTCATCTGACAAATATGCAAGCAAAGGATTAATATGCCCTCTGAAGTTCTGAGAGATAAAAGCTTTGTATTTACTTTAACAAACCTGCCAAAGAGTTTAGAAAGGCCACATCTCAAGCATTAAAGTACACCTCTAACATGCACTTATAACTGAACATCTCTGGATGCTGACATATATGAACAACGATAATTTATGAATAAACTTGCCTACCATCTATAAAGGAATAAATTCATCCATGATGCAAGATTGCCTCTTTACTTCAAAATGAAGAAGCGGGACTCTGGTTGCATTGCTGCTTCCACCTTCTCAATGTCAGCTGAAAAATAATAATATACTTATTTCATCTCTAACTTGACGAAAAGACAGTCCCTAAATGATTAAAACAAGACAGTACTATGCATCTCTTTGTCCTTCTTGCAGACATTTTCAAGGTATGCCCTTCCCAAAATGGAAAAAAAATAAATAAATGGTGCTGGCTTTACCAATTACGGACATTTTCAGAAGCTCACAGAAACATGTTTCTGATATGAAAAAGACACATACTAATAATAGCAAAGGGAAGGCTTCAGTTGAGACTTAGATGCATTTTTTTTTCATATTGTGCTGTTCTTATCAAGTAGGGTTTACCAACAGTTCCTGTTATTTTTCCCAGTGCAGTACATTTGCTTTGCCTTTCTGACTTTTTTAAGGTGGATGCATACATTTTCTAACTGAACTGCCTGTTCACACAAGAAGGGTCTCATGCAGAAGGGTATTCTTTTATGTATTTATAAGCAAATGCCATAGTTGGAGTCATGGGCATTACAGATACAGGCGTGTCCATTGGAATGTGAGATCAAACCGAAAATAGAGGCTAACATAATGAATGGAATCATATGAACTAAGGAGATTCAAGCTGGCAGCACTGTCCAGTTTTTCTAATGGTTAACCCACCCAAAAGCTAAGTGCTTTTTTTTTTTTTTTTTAATCTAAGAAAACAAGTGCTCTTCTTCTAGGGACATTTTCATCATGTATGAGTTGCAAGGCTTAGGTCAGAGGTAACTGCATGAAATGTAATGGTCTGCTTTACTGAGAGAGATGGGCACAGTGACCTAATGATCTCGTCTGACTTTAGTAGCTGTGACCAGAGAATTTAAATGTTGCCAGCAGGTAATGGCTTTGTCATAAGAAGCTATTTTTTAGGAGAACCTGGTTCAGTTCTGCCTGTAATTAATCGTCAGCCTTCCTGCCAAACCTTCTGGAGAGGTTATCTGCTCATAGCTCAAAAAGTATCGGGTCATCATTAAAAAACTGAAAGAGCCAATTTAGAAAGACAGCTGCAGGGAATAAAGGGCTTCTGTCTGAAATCCTGGATCAGAGAAAAACTACTATCCAGGTAGCATGCAATTCTATGGTATACAACCTGCAGGGACAATCATGTAAGAAACAGATAACCTCCGCAACAGATCCAAAGCCAAAATATGATTGGGATGCTAAGTTTGTGGCCAACAAATTCAATTTTTTAAAAAACAATAATTCTTGAAGAACAGTATAAAAAAAATGGTGTTCCATTTCCTATGGAGCCAGTAAAATGATTAGTCTTCCTTGGTGATAAAAACTGAAATACTGAGGGTACCGCTGTAAAGAAAACATGTCTGTAAGGCTGCTATGTATTTTTATGAAAGATGATTTCCAGCTTATGAGTTTTATATTCCTTGCAAAGATTCAGATCAGTTTTCTCAGCAAAGAGTCATCCAAGTATTTTTGACAGAATTTTTAAAATGTACTTTTTGGGGAAAAAGGATGATCTCTAACAAATTCGAACGTGAATTTGTGAAAAAGCATGAATAAATTAATTATGATAATCTATAGTGGACTAAAGCCAAAAGATTTTTTTGCCATCTAAAATGTGCAGATGCACCAGCTTAGTTGTAATGCTACCAAAGTAATGGCTTCTGAGAGAGAAAATGGGAAACAGGCTGGTGAGAGTAAATACCATGCAGAACAGTGCAGTTTTACCTCCTGCTATCAAAAACAGTCTCCACTGGATCTTTAATGTATGAAGACACTTTCTTAACTGAGTAATAGCTAGCTTGTTTCTTTTTTATCAGATTCATAAAGATGCACAAAATGGATGGACTCTGTGAAACTGTACCATGGATGACAACATCTGAGGGAACTGGAAATCTCAGCAAGAAATCTGAGCTACTTGCTACTCTTTCCAAATTTTATGTTTCCTTTGACAGTAAGTGTACAGGCCTTGTTTTTATTTAAGGCATGCCACACACAGGAATTAAACACACAGAGCTGCACAAATGCTCTCGAGCCATTTAGCCTTTTCTCACAGGTTCACCTCTATGCCTCTGCTAATCAGATTGAAATTCTACTCCGTGCCAACATAACATTAATGGTTAGAAACTTTCGCTTAATATCCAGCCTATGTGCATTCATCTTCAGCGAGGAGCCATTTGCTCTGTTTCACTGTTGTCCTTTAATTTCCATTATGCATGTGCCTAAATGCTGCTTAATAGCATTGCTATGTTGAGAGTGCCTTTGCCTTCTCTTTCAGTCTCTGTCTTTAGTCTCTGATCAGGAAATAGGTTTCCATTTCCCAATCACTCTCAGACTTCTCATGGCAGCTGTTTAGATTTTATATTCTCTTTTTCAAATATGGATAAGCAAATTCTACATACTATTTATAACTACATATCTAATCCTACTTATAATAATTATTTCTTAGGAGAACAATTTGATTTCTGTCAGCCATTTCGTTTAGAAAAAACTACAATTTTTTAAATTATTATTGCTTTTACTTTCAGGGATGAACTAATTACTTCCCTGAGTAACACTGGAAGGAGTACACTACATATACTGATAGGTATTTTACTCATATATTTCCTAACTAACCATTTCTCACAAATAGATCTCAACTGTCGGTACAGCTTGTAACAAAATACCATGGCCCCAAATCTTATTTTTTTTCCTGACTTTAACACTATATTGCTACATTTCCAGGAGAGGGATGCATGAGTTATGAAGTTTGATTGTGCAATAATAGCTGCTCAGGGATTTACAGCCCTTGTTATCTCTGTCTTACAAAGCTAACTGCCAAACATGCAGGACTCTCAGGAAAAACAATTAGACATGTACAATGAAATCATGGATTAATGCTGTTTTGGATCTTTTTTGAACTTTTGGCAGGATTGCTCTGGAGATTCATATAACCTCTAGCTGCAAGTCCCTTGATTTTTGGAAACCCTATAAATGTCAAGGTCAAGAGCAATTTCTGCTTATAATTGTCCAAAGAAATAAGTTTCTGGCCCCTTTCGTGGTGTCATTGACTTTTAGAAAAATAATTGCTAAGGTTAAAATATCTCTTAGTGATCTGAAAAGCAGTGAAATTTTTCATTCAAAACCATGAAAGCCCCCACACCCCAGGCTGGTATTTCTGGCCTGTCAACTACCTGATTCCTTCTCTCCATTAATTTTCAGAGGCTGGATGGTTTAGGGAAGACTAAGATAAAATCCATGCAGTAATCTAATACAGAGAGGGTAAATGCAACTTTTTATGTGGGTATGGATCAGTAGAAATAATTTTCAAATACTGTTGACTACTGATGAGCTTAAAACAACCACTAATTAAATGCAGCACAAGAATTTTCCAATTTAAAATGAACACCATTGTTCAGAAATAACTCCCAAATTAACTTTTAATTTGCTTACCTTACTAAGTATTAAATGTGACCAATATGCTCACAATAGAAATCAACCGAATGATGGAGAACTAGTCCACAGTAAATCGACTGTCTAATGGGGTTTTGAAGGCAATGAAAAGATGCACAGGGAAAACTGGTTGTCTTGCCTGGGCTTTCGACTCTGCAGAAAGTATCTCAGAAATCTGAGCTGGAATGCAGACTTATGATGTACATCCACAGACTGCTGGGCATGTTTTATAATGACTTAAGTTTAATTTTAGATTCCAAAGTAGAAAATAAACCAGCAGGAGTATGAATGATCTCCTATGACCAGGAACATAAGGTAGATGTATTGGCATATTAAATTTCTGGAGCTGACAGGTAAATTTCTATTGATAATAGTGCCAATTGGCATGTATGACCTTATAATTACCAAATAAGTTTACAGATAATGCAGAGAGATAGGAAGAAAATATTTAAAGGAACATAGTAGAAATCCTTCCTCTCCCATAGGAAAAGAGGAAGGTGCACGATCAGCTGTTTAAAAAGTTTTAAGACATCTTGGATATCTTAAACCACATGTTATGGTGGACCAAGGATAGACTAGCAAGAAGACCTGTAAATCAACTAAGAATGGAAAAGCAGAAACAGGAAAGAGATACTAAAAATCCCTTAGCAAGAGTCAAGATGACAAGGAAAGTATCAAGGACTCACTAAACAAAAGTGAAGAGATACTTTAATTCTATTGCAGCAGATAAATATAAACAACTGGAATTTTTTGTTGATTAACATCCTTTATAGAATCACAGAATCACAAAGGATGGAAAAGACCTCCAAGATCATCCAGTCCAACCATCCACCTACCAACAATATTTCCCCACTAAATTATGTCCCTTAGTACAAAATCTACACATTTCTTGAACACCTCCAGGGATGGTGATTCTACCACCTCACTGGGCAGCTCATTCCAGAGCCCAACCACTCTTTCAGAGAAGAAATTTTTCCTAATATCCAACCTGAGTTATATCACACTGTTGTAAAGTTTTGTTTTGTTTTGTTTTTCAAGTGAACTCATTAATCAGTGGCTGGAAGAAGAATCCAGTAGGTAAAAGGGAAGTAAAATCAGTACCCTAGGAAAAAATGTAGTTAATCACTTTCTGAGGAGCTGATACAGTGGACACTTACTGTCTTGAAACAAAGCTCTACAAACAAAAGCACAAGAAATTCATCACCAGTTCTTGCTACAAGAACCTAAGCACTAAGATCAGGAGTAAATACTCATCTACAAAAAGAAGTGCATACTCAGACCTCTAGTACTGAAATAGCCTTAGAACTTCTACAAATTACATTAGAGTCCCCTAGCTCAAAAATCCATTTCTGATACTGAAAAACAGTATATTCCAATTGGTGTTTAATGAGCCAGTTTTACAAGACCAAACCAAAATGAGATTAAGCTGAAATTAAACTGAAAAACTGAAGATGATAATTGAGAATAAAAGACTTCAGTTAGATGCACCCAAAACCACAAACTTCGGCTGAAAAAGAAAGCTGCTAGTTAAAAAGCAATCTGACTTTGTAAGAAATGAAAGCCACAATAAAGTAATATAAATATTCCCACTTTCATTCCTTGAAAGTCAGGGTGATTCTTTAACAAACTATTCTCCTTTTAATTAATGCAAGGGTCTGTCTTGCTATCGGAGAGAAATTTTAGAACAATGCCATGGGGCAGCCCTTAAAGCTGTCCCTTGTGGAATTAACAGAATCTCTGATATACCAGAGATTACAAGGTTAGCAAGAAAGTGATGTATACAGTGTTTGGCCCAAGTTCCTTTCTCTTGCTAAAGTCAATTATACAGAAATTAAACTGAACTCCTATGTTCTCCTCATCTCCTCTCACAGCTTTCATCACCATTATTTAAAGAAAATATTTCCTTCCTCCATCACTTGCTAATGTTTATTGGCATAAGCTGAAGTTGTCAGTCCAAGGTGAGAGTTAGCTAGAAGAAGGAAAACCACAGAGCAGGATTGCAGGGTTGCACATTTCTTCTGAACTTGATGCTTTATTTTAGCAGCTCTGCTGGATCCCACTTTCTCAAACCTTGAGGTTTCTTGCCAGCAGACAGGCTCCAATTTCAACATTTTCTTTACAGTAACTCCTAGTTTTGGTAAGCCAAATGGGCATATTTTTCAACATAGATAAACCCCCTTCACTCTCATCTGAGAATAAGCCCAATATGTGAGTGTTCAATGCATCTTACTATTCACATGAATACAAACAAGAAAGCCAAGTCTATAAATTACATGAGATTGGCTTCTCCCAGAGGACAAGCAGGAAGTATGCGAATAAAGGTGCATATGTAAGGAAGGCTGAGCTCCTAACAAGACATCTGTGGAAGGCTGGGAGAGAATAAATCTTTTCCTTATTCTCCTGTGGAACTGCATTAATCTGGCCTCAATTAGACTTTTCTTACCTATTGCTTTTCCACCCCGTGAGAGAGCAAATAAAAACTGTTCTCTCAGTTGGGGAAGGAAAGAGGAGAGCCAATGACAAGGTAAAATGTAAAAAAAATAATAAAAAAAAAAAGTGCCAACAATTAGGAAACTACTGATCTAATCAAGAGGGCATGTTTGCACACATAATAGAGCCGACAAAGACACCCAGATGCATTCATATGAGATATGTGGAAAGCATGGACTTACGTTGAGCTTTATGGACTTCAAAGTCTGTACTCTTTGACAGCGTTGAGGCATGAATTTCTTAGAAATAGAACAAATATGAAAATATCAACAAAAATTATTCAAAGATTTTCTATTCAAATTCCTATGCTGTTTACATTTGTTGAAATCATATTTTACAGTGAGATCTACCTTTTCTATTTCTGCTAAAACAGAATAAATATATACATATATCCATCTACCCATGCATGTAGTCATCGTCTTCTGATACATCCTAGAACAACAAATCCCAATAAGCCTCATCTGATTAACACATGTATGGGAACTGCTGAGTCACGGCCTGAACCTCTGATTGATCACCT
>NW_024962264.1:36061171-36183691 GCF_019238085.1 Lagopus leucura | reverse complement strand
GCCTTACTCTTTTGATTATATTGCAATTATAACATCTTGGTTATACAACACACCATTCAAACCAAGTTGGATTCAGATAGCATCTTTGTTGTCATCTTCATCATAAGCCCCTGGAAAAACCCGAAGCTGAAGCCATAGAGGGCTAAGCCCCAGGAATAGCTGCACGCATGGACAAGCCAGGATGTAGGCAGCCCCTTCAGTCTTGCTCTGTTATGCAGTACTCTGTCTTTTCTCACTGCTCCTGTTCCATACTTTCAACCCCTAGTGGTGATCTCAGTCCCACTCTTTATTTTTTCTCACTTTATTTTGTTGCATAATCTCCTCCCAGGTAAACTGCCTAGGAGCTAAGGAAACAATCATGAATGCCTATTAGTTTTACTTCTACAACACTCCTCCTTGAGTGTATTCAGCCACTTTCACCACCTGATTTCTATTTACAGCTTAAACTCTATGGAGTAGGAGCTTGTTAATGCCCCACATTTTCACAGTGGCTAGCATGTTTGTGATCTAGCTCGTGGCCTTCAAATGATCTTTTTTTTTTCCCCCTCCATCCTTTGCTTATATAATTCATATGGTTCATTAACATGAAATCTTCCACAATACAGAACATCTGTTTTTGTTTTTTTTTCTTGTTGTTGTTTGTTTGTTCGCTTTTCATTTTGGTTACTCTGTGAAGCTGTCATGTCAGCTTCAGGGTGTTTTTTCTAAACTTGATCCTTAGAAAGTTGATGCAACTAGGATGAGAAATCTTTTCAGATTTCATCTTTCAGGGATAATCTCATGTTGGTAAATGGTATTTCCTGATTAGACGCTTATGTTAGGAGAATGTCTCTCTTCACAGTTCCTAGAATCTTTTATATAGTTTTGGAAAAGATAATCCCTGGGTTATTAACGCTTTCTACAGTCCTGTTGAGTTTGGCAGAGTTTTTTTTCCTTATATTTCACAATTTCACCCCCCACTCCCATGTATATTCCCTCGAAACATTTCCTCCATCTGTTTTGCATTTTAATGCTTGGATGAGGCTCTGTGTTTTGGGTGATGTGGTCATTTCTATATAGGGCATTATCTGTTTTGCCTTTAAAAATACACCAGCTTTGCAAATTAATGATTTATAGCCCAAATGCTGCTAACCATCTCATTACTGGTCAAACAATGACTTTTTCTCAAATGTCAGATAACAGATGGTGAACACAATTTTCTTTCCTCTTCTTTAAGAACTACCATTTGAGCTACCAGGGAAGAAATGAGAACAGGGACACACGCTTCAGACTTCAAACATACTTGGTTTTAGTCAGCATTTGCCATTTAAAACCTGACCAGTTCCACTGTTAATAGCATTTTTTTTCCTATTTTGGTTAAAATTTCATACTCCAAAACACTGCACTGTGTAAAACAGAATTAGTTCTTACATAATGTTTGTACAAATGGATACATACATTTTCACCTGTCTGTCCTGCACAGAATCATAGAATTACAGATTGTTTGGGTTGGAAGGGACCATTAAAATCATCTGGTTACAACCCCCTTCTATAGGTAGGGATACCTCCCTCTAGACCAGGTTGCTGAAAGCCCCATCCAGCCTGGCCTTGAGTGCTTCCAGGGAGGGGGCATCCACAACTTCACCAGGCAATTCACAACCTCAATGAGCAAATTAATACACTACAGGTAATAGAAGTATCCCAAGCACAACTCTAGAAAACTATGGTTTAAAGCAGATATGAAACAACAGATTTGTGGGTGAAATTTAGCTCAGATTAAGCCCTATCTGACTTGGAAATCAGTGATGCTTCTGAGGTATTGACACTTGAAAAGATGTGTCCTGTTACAGGACAAACCTACTCTATGCAAGGTGATCAAATAAAATGGTTGTTACCCTTCACCCTCTCGGCAACCTTCGTTTTGATATTTGTGTTTTTACCTGGATTCATGAAAAGCGTACACTGTGTACACAGTGTATCCAGCTGGAATCACAGTCTATAGAGTGGCTAGACAGGAGGGTCTGTTGTATTTCTGAGTGCTTCCAGCTTGGCCCAACTGGATGATCAGATTAAAGGTGCATTTCTTCTAATTGAAACTGTAATCTATCATGAAATCTTTAGGAAAACTGCAATCGTCCCAGCATCAAGATCTCTGATGATGTTTTTAAGTCTTTTGTTTGAATACAAGGTGAATGATTACTAAATATTAGATATATTTATAAGTAGTCTTGACCTTGATAGTAACTATTTTACTGGGGAAAAAAGTAATTTATTATGACAATAAACACTAAAAAATATGCCAATGATTATATAGTGGAAGATATCTTAATGTATTAATGTGTAAGAATAAAATGATAGATCACTCCTTCCTAGGAAACATGTACTATTGCTGCTAAGATCGATAAGATTCAAAGAGTAAATGAAATACCCCAGAGAGATGAGAACCAAAACTGAATAGATAATTCTGTATTCATTTACCTTTTCTGATATATTTTCTCAGTTGTTTTGTTCAGACTATAAGGGAAATGTTTGCTTTGTTTTTATAGTTAGTGCGGAGATTTTCACATACCTTCTCATTTTTATAGCAAAAATATGTTTTCGCTTTAAATGTACCCACCTTCTCTATGTCTTGAATAAAAGCCTTTAGGAATAATGAAAATGTTCTGTCTCATTTTTGAGCAAACTATGGCAGTGTCTCTCGATCCCTTCTATTCTAAAACTTTCCATTAGTGGAATCTGAATCTCTTCTTTGCTACCTTGATGGAGAAGGACAGGAGAAGATTTAAATTTCTTTAAGTAATTTAAATAACAGCAGCAATATTTCATCCTTCTCAGCTGCCTTGGCCAAGGTTCATTCTAATGCTCTTCCAAATACTTTTATTCTCTCCTGCATATTTAGCTGAAGCTAGCAGATGCTTAGCCTGCATGTCAGCCCTCCAGGGATGGAGCCATAAATGTCTTCCTCAAAACTGCATTGAGTACCATTCCCCTTGCAGCAAAACTTAATGTCTTCACATAGGAATCAAAAACAAATGAGGCCCCTTACTAAGAAGAACTCAAGTTATAGTTTACTTTCTTATCCTTGCTTGAACTCAGCCTTCTGCAAACCTTAAAAGGCTTTCACTCTTTAAAATTCATGTATTCTGTGGATGGTGCTTCTAGCATCTTCCTGACAAGGATGAAAGGCAACAGGGCAAAAACAAGCCCTGAACAACCATTTTATTTGATCACCTTGCATAGAGTAAGTTTGTGACCAAAACAGGGCTTTCTGTTTTCGTTTTTTTCCATCCAAACTGAAGGCAGACAGAATAAATTCATTGGATAGAATAAGTCCAATGTTTGTAGAATGAACTGCCTAAATGAATACCATATTAAATTGCTGAAACTAGAGAGTTAAGTTTATAACAGTTGATATATGACTGTGTAAGAATGGTGATTTTAAGAATTTTATCACTGCTTCTGAGTTGGGGTAGAGCTTACAATGTATCAAAAAGCAGAAGATAAATGATTTATTATTTATTTATAATTTGTCCTGAAAACAGAGTTTGAGCTGATCATATGCTTAGTGAGAATCTGATTCATGATTTCTGCATGGCTGGGCTTAGCAGCACTCAGTGTCTGTTACCAGCTCAGTATTGCAGTGGATGCTATGAATAGCATTCCAAGTGGAAAAAAACAACAAACATGAATGATATGTCTTGAAGATTGAAAATCTACTAAGGAAAACTGACTTGATGAAAACGTAACAACATTTTCCATTCATTTTTGTAATATAGATAAATAGGAAACTTGGGAAAGAAAGTTTGTTTTGTGAGACTGGATATACTGCTAATAATGAGGAAAAAAAGATTAATGTTATATTATAAATATCAAATACCAGTTCATAATATATTCAGTTTCCTTCCATTGATTAAAAAAGGTATTAAATGAACTTTAAGGCAATTATGTCAACTTCTATCACCAACAGCTTGAGTACTGAAAATGTAAGAACTTTATTTCTAAATTCTTTTATATTTAGAGTTCCTCTGTTATGTAGAGATGCCCATCACCTTGCACATCTGCCACTCAAATTAACAAAACCCAGATTCCTCATGATATGATCTCAGTTTGGATCATTCTGAGAAGGTACACTATATTTATACTTATTTATATATAGGAACTGTGCACATAAATGAACAAAACTATGTTTGTGTATACATCTATATATTAAAAATACATTCTCGTGAATGTCAGGATGATGAGCTGACCACATGCTTGTTCCATTCATTCACTCATTTTTCATGCTAGCTTGTCTCTGAAATAACAAGGCCTGAAATGAGAAAGGAGTAACTTCTCTAAATCTCAAAGTACTATAATCCTGGATTTGAAAAGTAAAGTGGTCCCATTACAGCAGATAATTGTAATGCTGGAGAATTAGGTCAGAGCTGCAGTTCATCTCAGCACTGCTATCAACAAATGAGGTCAGGTTTTGCTGTCTTTTATTGTGCTGCTGCTTTGAAAGAAAAGACCTTCTCCCTGTATTGACAAGAGTACCACAATTCCCAAGCAACAACACTAGTAAAGATAAGAAGAGAAATTAAATCTCTGGTCTGTCCACTCTTAGATACCTAGGATCTCCTCAAAGAGTGAGCTCGTGCTTGCACTCAAAGCTCCCTTGGTACATTCCACCAAACACATGCACAAATTAGATCAATCTTACAATGTCCTTTCTAGCATTTCTCATAAAATTGCATATATTCTTGCAATTAATTAGCATACAGCATGCATTCTCAGTGTAAAGAGGGATAAATATGCAGATTCATCCATATTATTTTCTATCATTGCTCATGTAATCTATGGAACTACTAGGAAATGAAAGGAAATGAAAATAAGAACATGAGAATTTTCTGTAACCATGTTTATGGAATGTAGTCAAGAAGGAACTTTTTGCAGCTGGTATATGCAGTGTAGCTACAAAAAAATACAGCTTTTCTATAAACTATCTACGATCCCTAAGGAGACCTCAGGAAACAAGTTACTGCGATGCAGATTTGCATGGTTCCCTGAAGAATACTCCACTTTCACAAATCCTTCCCTAAAGAGATTTAGCTTTTCAACAGTTTACGCTCAAGTACAGTTAATTTTGATGGCCCCTGCATACTTTCCTTATGCTTACAAGTCTAGTTTAGATTTGGTATTGATTAGCAAATGAGACTCTATTCTGGCTCCATACTTGGTGAACTACACTTACTCTAGAGCTGTTTTCATCCTCTGTGCAAGTGGTATGCTTGAAGCATGCTGGTCTTTCTGAATAAGCTGAAATGTGAAGACATAGCCATCAAGCAGACAGTTGAGGATTTTGCTGTCAAGTGTTAGAAGCATTGAAGTAATACACAAACAATTGAGAAGAGAAGGTTGCAAGGTGACCTGATAGTGGCCTTTCAGTATCTAATGGGGAGCAATAGGAAAGAAGGGGACAGATTCATTAGCATGGTCTGTGGTGATATAACAAGAGTAAATGGTTTCAAGCTTAAAGAGGTTAGATATAGGTTGCATATAAGGAAAAATTATTTTACCGTGAGGGTGGTGAGGCAGCGGAACAGGTTGTCCAGAGATGTTGTTGATGCCCTGTCACTGGAGACTTTCAAGGCGAGGCTGGATGAAGCCCTGGGCAATCTGATCTAGCTGTGGATGTCTCTGTTTGTTGCAGGGGAGTTGGACTAGATGGCCTTCAGAGCTCCCTTCCTACTCTAAGGATTCTATGATTCTATAACTTGCACCTAATACTGTTGATTTGAATAGTAAGACTCATTTGCAAGAACACAGGTGAACCACTGCTACAATCTTGTTTGCAAACTTTTACAAATACTTTCTTTTTCTTAAAAGCAAGTATTAGGACAGATATTAGTATCTATGCAATAGCCAATGGTCTGTAAAAACCTGATCAGCTTGTGCTAGGAGTGAGCCGTTAATTTCTTTTTGACTAAAACTGCTTACTCTGTGATCTTGTTTGAAAATATAAAAGCCCGCAGTCAACATTTTTAAAGTTTCGTATTTTGACAATGCTCTAGATATATACATCATGTATTAAACAGGTACAGAGGAAATCTCTTAAAACAATAAAATATAAATGAGTCATTTGGTGAAAGCAATGCAATTTTTCTGCCAGATGGATACTTATTTTCCTTTTTTTTTTTTTTTTTAAACGCAGAGATAGAATAATCTAATCAACCTTGCAAAGGGGAATTGCTATGAAAATAATTCATTTAGCTGATGCTTCTCACTTTTCAAAGTGACAGACTGATGACGGGTAATGCAAGAAATATTTAGTATTATCACTTTCCCTTTACTGTAGGCAGATTAGGCAGAGAAAGGCCATATCTGTAGCCATTCCCTATTTGATGGGGGGATCGTTCTACAAAAATGTTACATAGGCTTCTCGATACAAATGAGCCAATACTAAATTGTCCATATAGATTCCAAAATTGTGTCTGAATTTCCTAATCTTGAGAGTGTTGATCAGAGAAGAGTTTTGACATAAAGAAAAAAAAATAACTGAACAAGTAAAAACTAACAATAGTAGGGAAGCAGGCTTGTTTATCTATTTGCCTTAAGCAATTTGGGAGGAACTACCAACAAAATGACAGCTGCCACTAGTAATAATCATTGCATGTGAGGTACTTCCTGGAAAAAGACAGATGGATTAAACCATAAAATTACAGAACAATAGGTACACGTCTTATCTGGTATAGTTTTTTTGGTTTTCTTTTCATTTCATTGTATTTGACCCTTTTACAACAAATTTAATTTTCTGTATTCAGAAAACCATAATTATTTTTTTCTACAGCTTCAAAGGTTTTTTCCCTTCTCTTTTCCCCAGATATTCTCTTCCCTTCTCTTCCTTTTTTTTTTTTTTTTTTTTTTTTTTTAATAATGTAAATACTAGAAGGACTGCAGCAGCCATACAGCTGCTGAAATTTGCTGCTTGTTTGTAGAAGCTATAAAGTAAGAGCATAAGAAATGCAAATCATCTTGACAACCTCCAACAGAACAAATGAAATTGACTCTGTCTGGGACAGGGAAAAATTTAACACTGAGCCATAAAACATAGATTACTGCTATTTCAGGTAGAATAGTATTTTCATAGCCACCACCTGACAGAACGGATGTTCCCTCTTACTGTTTGCTGTGTCTTGCTCAGGAGATAAACACCATTCCCACATTTCTTATTGCAGGAATCAAAAGAAAAGAAGCAGTGGTAAAAATGGAACAAGTAAATCTCCAGGACCACTTCATGTTGGAAGCAAAAGCATTACATTTTCTTGTGCTGAATGCAGCACACTCACTGTGGCTCTGGACAACATTCTGGCCTCTAACACTTCTGCAGATATCTACAATATGTGCTTAAGTCTCAGTCAAAGCAGTATTTAGATATGTGCTGGATTTAAATATGGAAATCAATGCAATAAACTGACATTTCATTCACCACTTGTACACTCACCTCTGTTCTTCCATATAAAGATCGCCAATTTATAACATTCCTGATATTACGTAATCTTTTTCACTTACCCTCATTTTGCATTATTCTCAACTATAAATGTTTTTGAACATTGTCTACAAGCTGCATGCAGAAGTTCCCTTTAACTTTAGGCTTCAGCAACTCAGCTTCAAATACTATGGAAACCAGGAAGCCTAATAACTCTTGACAGTTTACATAAACTCAATAGCTATTCCACTGAAATCTGATGGGAAATGTTGCAGTCCTAATATTCAGATCACTACATGAATTAAACAAGGATTTGATTCACTTTCTAGAAATAATTATTTTCAGTTTCATTGAAAATGCACAATAGCCAATTGCCTAAAAAAAACCTGGAAATATAGTCAACTCAATTTTTAAGAACTCTTTAGTTGAGGAGTTATTCCCCTCCCTCCCTCCTTGATCAAATTAAGGGAAATCTTACAAGCTTGTGAATCACTATTTTAGTTTCAATTTAGATCACTGATTTAGCAAACTCTTTCAGTTTAAAATACATGTTCAAGTAATTTCACCCAACCAAATGCAAAATACTTTCCTTCACAGCTGCCCAAAATAATACAGGATTTGAGCTCTCTTAACTCTTACCCTCCTAACTCGAAGGGGAAATTATGATTGCATACTGAGAGTCATTACGATGATTCCAGCCAAGTTAAGAAAAATCCCACTAGTTTTACTAGTCCACACTGACACTTTCCAAGCAATAATGGAGACTCCGGATCTTTCTGTAGATAAGACTTTCGTAATGAAGCTGAGGAGAACTCTGTGCTGTCCTTGCTCAAGCGTACAGATAACCATTTCAAACTGCAGCATTTCATACCTAATCCAAAGTCTGCAGAACTCAGTGCAGTTCTATTTACTGCAAATTGTTTGCAGTAGGAAAAATGTTTGTCTAAGCCAGCAGGAAGAACCTGCTTTTATGCAGTGCTAAGGCATTGCTGTAGAAAAGCATAACAGAATCTTTTGAAGATGTAAAGCTTCATTTTGACCCTAGACCACCAATTAAACAGGAGCTTCACCATATGTTAGTAACGCAGGATCTGAGCTTAAAATCTGTGAATGTCTCTGCATCTCTTACCTGTCTACCAATTTCTTGGTATTTTGCCTGAATAGGCCAGCTACGTCAACTACTCTTTATACTAGGAATCACTGACTCCTTTAAAAAACTATCATCACTCCCAACTTAAACTCTCACACTTTCCAGGAAAGAAAACACTTGATTAGATGCAACATATGAAAACAATATTAGAATACTGTTTCCATATGCAGTGAATGCAAGTATCTGGTAACTTTCACCTATTACAGTTCACTTCCTTGGACATTACACTTAATAGTACCAAACCCTACCTCACTGCCTGGAGCTTTTGTTGTGTTAAGATGCAGCTCTCCCTCTGTAGCTGGGATCTTTTTGCTCCTGCATTTGCCAAACTTTTGCTTTAGATCTGAAGTGGGCAGTCAAAGCCAGCAACCCATGTTATGAATAGGAGATAAAGATGCTCAGATCTGACATTTGTTCACCAGCATTTTCCTAGTAGTTTCACAGCAAGACAAATGGCATGTAACAACAATTTCCTGTACTTACTAGGAAATTGCCAGGCATCTTTTTTTCCTCTATAATTTTGTACAACTGCTAATACAAGAATATGTACACAAATCAAGCATGACAGTTACACTGATGTAACCTAAAACAACACTCAAGCAGCTCCTTAAAACAAAAGTAAATAATCAAGGTATATGTGATAAGTGCTGAAGGATATCTTCTGCCTCCAGATAGATCTCCCTTCCCACTGTATCTTGTAGGTTTTAAGAGTTCTCAGTACTTCCACTGTCATGGTTCATTTTCAGCATGAGTGATTCATTTTACACACAAGGAAATCAAAGGAACAAGAAAAAAAGGTAAAATCATAGAAAAAGATGCAAGTGTATGTGTGATGCTGTAACCACTCTGGAAGCAAAAAAGGTTAAGTTTCTTTAATGTTTTATGTATTTAGTAAATTAAATCCCTTTCTAAACAGCACACCTTTTGTGATACTTCACTGATACTTCATAATAAACTCTACTGCAATATCTGAAAAGTATGCAACTGTGAAAAAAAGCACTTCTATGATGATGGGATGTGTGAGGAATACACTCAGGAACAGACTAATGTTGTAATGCCTTTGTATTAAGTGACAAGACAGCCCATAGCAGACTGTCTGTGCAGCACTTGCCACCTGATATCCTGAAGCGTGCTGCAGAAGCACTGGGAGAACAGAAGTCGGAAGCTTCTGTCTCTGTACCTCATGGTGCAGGAACATGATGATATGCAATTAAGCTAAGGGTGCGAAAATCAAAACTGACACAAAAATATCTCTCCATAGTAACTAAACTGTGAAACTCAGCGTTACCAGAAGTCGCCAAATCCAGCAACAAAACTTACAAGGAGGAATGCAATATTTATAGAGTTATCAAGATTATCACATTTTCGTGCTATTAAATGCCATGTAGAGTGATTTAGGCGAGTATGTAACTACTGGGAAATACAACAACAGTCAGCATGGAAAGTTATAGGTAGGTTCTTGCATCTTGTTCTGAAGTACCTGGCACAGATGCTGTGACAGAAAAAATGGAACTGAGTTCTGAAATTATATAAATAAGAGGATAAAAATATTGCATATTTTTCCCTAATATATACATTTAATTATTATCCTTACTGCATCAGTCCAGCTATGTAAAATGCAACTACACAGAATATTATTTTATTTTGATAGCTTATTGACTAATACGGCTTAATTTAGAGATTTCATACTTCCATTTGCAAAAAAACAAACAACGTAACGAAGACTACTAAGATTACTATTAACAACAAAAACTGACAGCCATTTGTGTGTGCTCATGTGTGTGCGTGTTATGTACAAGAAACACTTTTCTTTCAACACCAGAATTTTTACCAGATCCTTTTTTATTTTGTCATGTGTCAATTTAATTGCAAACATAGTGTGCACGTGTGACTGTGTGAAAATAATGGTAACAGATGGAAAAAATGTATACTCTCTCTTCCTAATGTTTTCCCCAGTGCCCTATTTAGATTGCTATCTAATATTTCTTTAGTCATGAATATTGTTGTTCTAGCATAGCCATCTTCTGTTGTCTGTTTTCACTTACACCATTCTTGGGTTGCTTTTTGAGCATTTTTTTTAATAAACCCAGTTCAACTAGTAACTCATCACATGCAGATCAGCTAAGTGAGAAAAAGAAAAGGTCAAGACAATCAGGAAAATTCTTAAAGAGGATTATTTTAGTGCAATCAAGAACTTCACTTCTACATCATTACCATTTTCTGTTTGAAAGTCATGCTTTGCAATCTCCTATTCCTGAAACACCTTAAGAATACATTTAGTTTTTTTAATCATGGGTTTAATATATTGTAAAAGCTGTCTCAGAAGCTTAATACTAGACATTTCTTCCACTTTGACTTATTACAGTTTGATACATTCCTTTGACAAAGGCTTGTTCAGCTTGGAGAAGTGAAGATTGCGAGGAGACCTCATTGCTGCCTTCCAGTATTCAAAAGGAGATTACAAATAGGAGGGGAATCAACTTGTTACAAGGGTAAGCAGTGACAGGACAGGGGGAATGATTTTAAGCTCAAGGTTTAGACTGGATATCAGGTGAAACAGGCTGCCCAGAAAAGCTGTGGATGTCCTATCCACTGGGGTGTTCAAGGCTACTTTGGATGGGGCCCTGGGCAGCCTGGTCTAGTATTAAATGGGGAGGGTGGTGGCCCTGCTTGTGGCAGGGGGGTTGGAAATTCATGATCCTTGAGGTGCCTTCCAACCCAAGCCTTTCTATGATTCTGTAATTTTGTGACCTAGCTTAGATTCTATGCTATTAATGAACTTCCCTCTGAATCAAAGTGGAGTGGGAGCATCACAAAGTGAAGGCAGGCTCCAGAATGCATTTTTTTGCACAGTGCTTTATCCTCAAAAGTTGGAACAGAGGTGCACAAAAATTATATTTCTATACTCAATTTACTCTTAGTGCTGAGGTAAGCTTTTCATTTCTGAATACTGTGCCAATTAGGCTCAAGCTTATTAGCAGTCATTCTTACTTAGAGATTACATTTTACTTACAGTAAATTCAGCAGTCTAGAATTTGTCCATTTACTGCTTTATTTCTGGCTAGTAGAAGAGTATTCCAAGTTATTGAGCCAGACCTTCACATTTACAGAGAAGTTTTACTCAGTATTCAATATGACTGGCAAAATGCGCCCTGAAAATAATTATTCCAATTTTATATTTTGGAAAATAATAAGTTGTGTTTCTGCATTAAAATTACCAAAAACATATGCTTCACTGTTTGCACACACAGACATTCACACTGCTATACAGACTTTCTTAAAACTGTAGCAGGCCTCTTGGATGATTTTCCCTAACTGAACACACAAATGGGTTAAACAGCAAATTTAGGATTAGAAACAAAGATTTTTCAATTCCAGCAGAGAACTGAGAAAGTTCAGTAACATTAAAAAATAAGTAAAACATCTATTGCCAAAAATAACAATTATTCTAAAAACAACAAGCTTAAAAGTTTTAGTTATATAGCAAAATTAAAGCAAAATGGGTGTTAAAACCAAACAGAAAAGCATTTATGTCAATATATTTCTTTGAATATTTTCAGCAATATTACCTTTCCTTTAGGGGCACCCTGAGAAGCTTCAGCAACTGTAGCACAGTATGTATAAGCCAAGGCTGAGCTTCTGTGTCACTCAAGAGTGACGGTAGTTGAACATAAGGTGAAATCAGCTAAGAAAGCTTTGAATCACATCTATTCCCTCTAGACTCTAATGCTGTTTCAGCACTGAAGGCTTCTGTATTTTGATGGCAAAATCAACACGGTTTGGGCTTTTCCAGGTATTCACATACAGCCTTATATGTTCCCCACGGTCTCTCTTCTCTGAAATGTAGAAACAATAAACAGCAGAGAAATGGTTTGTGAAACTTTTTTCTCATGGATGACTTTTCCTTTCCACTTTATTTCAGCAGTTTGTGATTCTGCCATAACTTTGTTAAACTTTTCAGGTCCCAGGTACTTCCACTTCAGCAAGATTCTGTACAAGGGAAAAGACGGTATTTAGACTGACTTTGAATGTCCTTGCAGCTGTGAAACGTGGATGGCAGTGCTGCTGGAACAAACTCTCTTGTGAGGTTTCCTGTACTTTCTGCTTGCAGTATTGCCAAGAATATTCGTAGGGCAGCTTTTTCACAGTAACTTGGAATTTCACACTCAAGATGAAAGTAATGCAAAGGCAAATGAGAGGCAGAGGTTCTTTTTTTTTTTTCAAGAAAGAATATGTCAAGTTAGCTGTGTTAAATTCAAGAAATAAGCACCTTTAAGGAAATGAAAAGATTCTCTTTTTTTCCCCTTCCCTTCACCAACTAATAATTTCCTACGTAATATTTCTTTTTGCTTTTCCCTGCCATCCACCAACAGTGGCATAGAAGTTGTTTCTACTTTATCTGCTATTTATTTACTGGCATTCACAACTTCTCTGAAAAAAGGTTCAAAATCATCCAGTCTGTAGATTTCATAGTGCCTCTGGATCTCCACTTGGAGGTAGAAGTAATTGAAGTGGTGCAGTAGCACAGCTCGCTTATGCACATTTGTACACGGACTGTCCCATCTTGGCCTGTGAAAATTAAGTCCTATAGGACTTTATCCTCTATGTGTTTAAGCACTCCGCATCAGGTATTGTATTGTATTTTAACCACAAAACAGGAAACAGCACTGCAGTTCTGCTCCTCGCTACCTGTAGCAACCTACCAAAACAGCTTCCATTCTCTGTGAGTGAAATTGCTCACTTGAGAAATATTTTCGTCTTCAGCCTCTCCAAGGACATCTGTTTAACTTATAACTTTTTTAAAAAACACCTCTTTGTCAGCAGCTGAAGAACAGGAGATGTGTTAAGAGATGGTTGCGTGACTGCTCCTAAGCTCTTGCATGCACTGTGCCTCATGCCAAAGAGTTACAGCACTTTGGTCCTGCATGCAATATTGTTTGTGGCATAACCACAAAGACAGCTTCCAAGCCCTGTAGATTTAATGAGTCTGAGCACACTTTTCACAATCCAATGTGTAGCAGATAGAATCTGAGACAAAAATTCAAAGCTTCATTTTCTAAGGACCACATGGATAGAGAGGGCCTAATGCTAGTGACAAACACTCAAAGGCCTTAGGAGAAGACTTAGCAAATTTTTTAATGGAAAAGTAAAGGTTCCTGAATTCTAGGATAAGGTTGCTTAACACACTCTTAACTCTTAACATTCTTAACAGACTCTTCTTGCTGCATACTTTGCACGCTGTGCTAATATCATTAAGATATTGCTTGCAAATCTCTTGGCTTATCTTTTATTGCCTAGCACTAGAAACACACATAGACAGTAACTGAGAATACATCATGTTTAACAGTCATCTACTGATGGTGTAAAAATTCAGATGAATTCTTTTGCTGTTTGGAGGTCTTCCTTCAAACAAATGCAGAATTGAATGAAGCATCAACAGCTCTTCTGCTTCACAGAAACCCATTGCAACTGTCCAGCAAATGATGTACATTTTTCATAGGCCAAGAGTGTAACGCCACAGTCTTCATGAAGAGAACTCTGCAGATATCTTCTATCTCTTGCTTCTCTTATCCTATTATTCACCATCTCATATCCTAGAAGCGGTGAGGTCCAGCTGAACAATTCTAGTAACATGAATGCCTTTGCCAAGAGCTGACATTTTTCTCCAAGAGGTTAACAGAGCTGGTTCCACATTAAATACCAGCTTTATTCTCATGCTCCTCAGGTGCCTATTCATTATAGGAACTACAGCTAAACTTCTGAGAAAAAGAAAAGAAAGAAGTCACAATCTCAGTATTCATGGAGAATAGTAAAATAAATATATTACTTTTCAGGGAAGGACACAGTTTGGGAGGGAATGGGAATGAATCACAGTGAATCATTTTCACTCACTGAATATAGTACAGAAATGGTAGGGGGAGGAGAAGGGAGGAGTGTGAAGACATTTGCCTCTGCCGTTTTCTAAAGTAACAGCTAAAACTTCTTAGGACTCCTTTAAAGGCTGTATGAAATGTTTAGTGTGGATATACTTCCTGTGCAAACACAGTAAAGGGACAGCACACAGGAAAAAAAAACAAACAAACACACAGGCTGATTTAACAGTGGCAGGGAGTACTAAGATGACAGGCTTTGGGAAATAACA
Source organism: Lagopus leucura (assembly GCF_019238085.1). Lineage (NCBI taxonomy): Eukaryota > Metazoa > Chordata > Aves > Galliformes > Phasianidae > Lagopus > Lagopus leucura. The sequence goes on along the minus strand of NW_024962264.1, from coordinate 36,168,955 downwards.
TCCAAGGTCTGAGTGTTGTGCTTAGACAGAAGGATTGTACAAATCAACCTGCTAAATTACAAGGCAGACAGACCAACACAATTCAAAGGTAATAGAGAAGTGCTACAGTCAAGCACTTTCAAAGTGCGCAGGAAGGATTCTCTATCTTCTGTCAAGCAGAATTTAATGGAAGACAATTCTCTCTGTGCAGGCAAAGAGAATATTGGTATCCCCACATAAACCCATATTAGTATATATTCTTATCTTCTGCATGGGATAGCAATGGCTATGGAGCTGCTGTGTTGGCTTAAACATATTGATACAAAATCACATCAACAAATTAAAGGTGGTATAAAACATTGAACGGGACTAAAAAGTACAAGCTAACTGACCATGATGTAAGAGTAGAGAAACTTCTCACCTAAAAAGCAAATGTCTTTATTTAATGCAAGTATACTATGCATGTCTTGCCAGGATCAATTTCTGTACAGTACAAGCTAACTATGGGAAAGAAGAAAATCTCTTTTTAAGTTTTATTTTAAAACAATACTGATTTTAATTTAAGAATTTTATGAGACCATCTGAATAAAGTATGTTTTGGTGAAAGTAACCTTGGTCATTCTGGAGAGAAAATACCTTCAAGAAGATAAAAAGGGAATCTGGCATATTCTAAATTAGAGTTCCTTCCAAGAGAATGAACTTTTGTTTTTCTTTTTCACAACCAGTGCTATGTGTATGTCTGCACTGTGATGACATGAACAAAAAGATTATGATGAAGACGGATAAGAACTGAAATTTGAAGGGATAAAAGTGATGAGAAGACCAGCACGTAGCCTAGGATTTCCATTATGAGTTTTCATACATTTCCCCAGTTCTGTAGTTCTTGGATGAAGAAATAAAGGCAGCTCTCTCTGGAGAGACTGCAGAAATTTCTGTAACATCAGTTAACAGTGTTTACCTAAGTCCATTTTTCACTGACTCATCTCCACACTGAACTGCTACAAGTTGGCCTCTGCTCAGGATGACAGCTTGGCAGGAAGCAGATTCCTCTCTTTGCTCAAGGTCTTAGTTACTCGCTAGGGCCAAGTTCTCTAGCAAAGCTGGAAAACGTGCCATGAAGTAAAACTCAGTTTGTTTTTCTTTTTTTTTCTTGGTCATAAAAAGAAGTCGTTGCCCTGCACAACAGAAGATGCAAGTTAGGACAGTGCTATGATTCAGAACGGGTAGGCAGAAAAGTATGTGCTGGATGCAGTACGCACGTTGGCCAGCCCAGCTAGAACAAACCAAATGGAGAATGGTTTGCTGACAACATGAATGCTCCCTACCCAGAGGAAGGGAAAGGAGAGCTCCTCTTAGTGCTCCTTACAAAATTGAAGCTAAGAGCCCCAGAAAGGATCACACCAGTCTCCTCCTCCTCCCACACAGTCATTTAATTTAAAATAACAAGAATTGCATCTTTCTTTTAAAAAATATCTACAAAGTGCATACACATTGAGACAGGTTATTCTTTGTTGGAGAATAGCACTTGAAGTAGGAGCTTTTTGTGTTTGGTCTTAGCCTACATAAATTCAAGGGGAATGCCTGAAAAATTATAATATGGTATGAGGACCAGATGGCGAAGTTAGAAAGACAGATTAGAAAGTGGGTGCACACTTTTAATGATCTGTGTAATTAAACATTGGAACAATTTAGCAAAATTGCAGTGGATTTTCCATATGGTTTAACATGTTTTGTACTTGGACTGCTTCATAACATGGTATCTTGTAATAAGTTTGTAAACAAAGTTTGGTAACAGACTTTTGCCTCAACTTGCAGCAAGTGCAGGAAGAGATTTAAAATTATTAAAAGGAAGGCTAATAAAAATATATTATTATATCCAGGTAATCGTACCATCATACAATACACGGAGATTTCAAGCAATTTCCAAAAGGAATTTTTTCTCTAACTCAGTTAGAAAAAGAAGAAAAATAATACCCATAAGAGTTTTATAATTAAAGCCAAAGATTCATTTCCGTTTGAAACAGATGGTCAGGCAAAGACATTCTGGATAATTTAGCAAAAGCTTGTGCTTCAACTAACTAACAAATTGCCATTTTAATCTTTCATCTAGTTGCACAGGCTAACCTATTTATTGTGTATGACAGATCAGGAAATATCTGCACTGCTTCAAAACATAAACACAGAACCAATACAGATTGAGAATTACAAACAGAATTACTATTTTTAATGGAAATAATGAAAATAATTTATGATTGCAAATGAAGAGAAAGACAAAAAAGACACACACAGTAACAGAAAATGAGACCAAGAGTTGAGGGAATTGGGAAAAACCCACCAGGACTGTAATGAATAGCAGATATCTAAAGTATCACTGAGATCTTGCAGTGTAAGTTTATATACAGTTTATATACATTGAAACACAACTCTTTTTTTCTTTAAAGTAAACTATGGAGCTATGATATTTGTACACAGTTAGATCACTGGATTGATAAATCTTCATGGCAGCACTAGAAACAAGCTTTCACATCTGAGAGTTTCTTTCTCAGGAGACAATGAGGGAGAGAGTTGTTGACACGCCTTTACCTCTGGGGATAAAAGCAATTGCTGGTGATACTACACCCTCCAACAGTGTTTCTTACATCTCCCTCCCTAATTAAATAAATAGCCATTTTGGTTTACTGCTGTTGCACCAACACTTGTAATTCATGAAATACTCATTTAAGCCAGTAAATATCTCACCTAGACCTGTGAATAGCAAAGTGTCAGGCTTGCCCTATTTTTCATTATTAAAGCTTACAATGTTTTTTTGTCACTGTGGATACCCTTGTACACAACTGTACTTTTGTTTCTATTTTCAGAAAGTACCAAGTGAAAATATAATGTGAATGAATGGACGAAATGATATTGTGATGTAGTTACAGACAGAATAAATTACAGAATTAGAAGACAGTTCTACAAATATATTGGATATTATCCTGGGGAAAACATAACTCATCTTGTATTCAGTTGAAAGTCTTAGGACACAAGTTATTAAGTAGCCCTGAGTATTCCTCTACTCTCCACTCCTCCCACCTAGAACATGGACACAGTTAGCAGTGTATTTTAGAACATAGTCTTCACCCCCTCAATCCATTAGCATCCATTAGCTCTCTTCATCTCCAAATTCAGTATGCAGCAGCTACACAAAGCAATTAAGAGACAGCCAGTAGTACCTGCATTCTGATTTAACTACTGCTGCTACAAAACTCTGGTGGAGCACATCTGATGAAGTGTTTGAGGAATGCTGACCTTATGGTTTAAACATCAGGCTACAGCTCAGGACATTGGGCTTTTGCCAGCCTTTGCCAATGACTTCCTCTGTCACCTTGGAACAACCTGTGTCTCATTTTCTGTAGGTAAAACAGGGACAGACATAGTGCCCTGCACTGTGAACTGCAAGGGCAGATTTAGTAAGCGTACAGTAAGTGCTCAAAACCAAGAGTACGCACAGTGAAGGAGAACAGTTGAAGAAAAAACTAGGTAGCACATCACATTAAATGCTTCAGCAAGACAGAGCAAATTTCATCACTCAGCAATGATATATCACCAGGCATACTCAGAACCAAGAAAATCAGAATGAAGATTTGTCCACGGCTATGGAAAGCAGCTATCTTATGGCACTGAATATTCACTTACATGATCAAAATGTACAGTTTGGAGAATGCAGCTGTTAGAACACTCATCTTGCATGCTGCCCTGAAGCGTGTCTGAGTAAATTTAATACATGTGGTTTAAATAAGCGCAAATGAAACAGGGACTATTCCCATGAATCATGAAAAGAGAAAAAGTGAGTTTTGAAAAATTTACACCTTAGAGGAGGAACTCTGTATCTTCCCTGAATTATAAGCATGGGTGCTATTAGGTTATTTTGGGGATATAAAGTATAATAAGTGTATTTGATATCCTCTCTATCGATACAGTTTCATCTTCTGTATTGCCCAGAGTGCTTTTGGAAAAAGGCTATGGAACTTGAAATAAGGAATGGAATTGCTCTGAAAAAATCTCCAAGTCCTTTTTTCAGGGAAGTTTCAAAAAAGTTTTTCCAAGTGCAAGAATTAAAAACACAAGGGGTAAGAGATACACTGAACAACAGATGCACAGATCTGAAGCCCTTTCCCTTCCCGGGCTCCCAAGCTGGGAAGTGCCATCCTGAGACCAAAGCAGCAGGGGATGCTCTAGGCTCAGTACTGCCAGCAGGGCAAGGTTTGAACATTACTGCTGCCATCCACCACAGGAGATTCAGGCTCCCTACACAGTTTGGTGCAAAATTGTTTTGCTGTTTGAACTAAGCAATCAACAAGCTACTGTAACTCTGATGGTGCAAACAAAGCATACACCAAATTGCACTGGCAAAAAGCTTATCGGTTGGCCTTCAATGTAGCGGTTAGAGATCATGATGAAATGGAAAAACTTTCATGGGAATGAGTACTGCGTCCAACCCATGCAAAATGACTGCAGACAAGATGTGCAGGTGACACAAAGGCTGGTGGAGTGATATACAGCAAGGGGTCAGGGCAGCCACAAAGTGATGAAAGTTACTTGATAAGTTCAGTAAACTTCATAAATTCAACAGAATGTGTTTTACTAACGCTCCTGAACTGATGCACAGAATGAATATAACAAGGGATAAAGGTGTACTAGAATTAATGGTTAGGGTGGTGAAAACCCTTAATTCAAGAGTCACAGAGGGCATGCATTTTATCAGAGGCAGAGGTCTACACCTTACTACTGAGGAGGTGGTATTTGTTCCTTCATACAGCTTGAATGAAATTAACACTGTAATGTTGTATTCACCTCTGACATTCATATTTCTCTACCAAAAAACTGAAGAAGGTGTGCAAAAAAGCCTCAGTTTCTGGAGAACTGGAGAAAGTGCCATACAATGCTATAGCAACACTGTAAGGATCCCAACTGTTTGGCTTCTTTTTTTTTTAAAGTTAAAGATTGTGTACAGATGTATAATCAAAACAGGAAAACACCAGGTGCCAAAGGACTATTCAGTCTTAGGAATAAATGCATCAAAAGGCAGCACACTGTAGCCAGAAAAAAAAAAAAAAATAGAAAGGAGTTACACATATTTTTTAACTCAGATATTAAATATTACAAGAGATGTATAATGGGAAGTAATAGATTTTTAAAATTCTTTTCTGCTTTTAATCACATCTGGATGCTTTTTTTGAAGTTTAGCCAAGTAACTTTTATCTTCAGTTAAATAGAATTTACTAGGTTTAAGTAATTAAATAGGAATTAAAATACAGAAAACAGCAACCCAGTAAGCTTGTGTTGTTAGCAAGACACTGCATTTGAGAAGTCTAATGTATAAACCTGTGTACCTCTTGGCAGCAATCATGACAAATTTGAGAAAGACATGATTTTAGCTGGACTTCAAGGACTGTCTTCTACTACAAGTCCTGATGCTGGCCTTTGCAGGAGTGGATAAGAAGGAAACAGATGTCAGTGATATCTCAGTCTGCTGAACCTGCAATAGAGAAAATCTTCTGATTTTAGTACAACCCCAAGTTCGTGAAACTGTGGAAGAAAGTTGTAGGAAAGAAGGTACAGAAACCAGAAGATGTACTGTTTCATTTAAACTTGTTCTGTGGAGCTTGGCACACTCACATGCTAAAAAGCTTAATGACTTCCATGTTAATGACTCGCTAGCTTGACCTGTGAGAAGTTGAGAAGAGTGGTGGGAGTGGAAGCAGCATGACATGTTCCTCCCTTACAGAAACCCAGAGGAGGTTTGATGTAAACCAGGCACATTTTGTTCTTATGCTGCTGTTCAACACAGGAGGGTGCCAAGCACATTTTCACATTGATATCAAAAGCAAAATTAATCATTTGGCCCTTTTTCCTTTCAAAGAGAACTCAAAAAATCTAGTGGCAGTACAAATCTCAAAGAAACTGAGTTTAAAGAGAGCAGCTGCAAGGTTGTGAGTCGCTGAAGGCATCGTGCAGGCTGGGGCTGTATGCTCTTTCCACGGCCCTGCAAACTCTTGTTTGTGGAGATTTACTTTTATTTTACCCCATGCCTACAATGGACACCCTTCTCTGCTGCCAGAACAGTATGGAAAAGATTTCAATGTAATTTTCAAATCCTTGGTAGCTACACGCACAGTAGTAAGAGATCAATTATTCTTGTATACTAGAAATTGATCTGGATAAGAGAATGCTCAGAGATTACTTCAAGAGCATAAGAAATTTGGTAAAGATAAACAGTACTGAACAAAAAGCTTCAACATTTTCCTTGTCAAAATTAATTCTATTCACTCCATGCAAAGTGATAAAATGTAATGAAATTTGCTGATGAAAACTGATGAACTAATCAATACAAAAAGAGGTGTGCTCTCAGAAGAAGATTTAAGAGGGTTGCCCAAAGGAGAAAGATTACTAGTTACACCTTCAGCCTTGAAGTTTTGCCAGTATTCACAGCTTGTAAAGTTTTTTTTCTTAAAAAAAATGAAACAAAACAAAACAAAGAACCAGCAGGTGATGACAGGCAAAGTATAAAGACCTTCCATTTATCCTCCCAAATTGCTCCTTGCAACTTGCAAATTTTTCATTCTGTGTACCACACCAGCCACAGCTTAGTACTCTTTCTTTTCTCATAGGGCCATGTTTTCCCTACTTCTCTAGCCACCTTAAGAAACAAAAACATATATTTGTTATCTAAAACAAATAAATTCATCTACCACAATGGATTTCAGCAAATACTGAGTTCTGAGACTACTTCTGGCCTTTTTGAAACTGCATATTAGATACTTTTAATGGAGAACCATTCCTGATTTCAGGATCATTTCACTTTCTCTTGCATGTAGTTCTGTGCTAGATAATCTTAATTAGCATGAGCAAAGTTTCATTCAAAAGAAGAATAATCATGGTCGTGTCAAGTAATTCTCAAAAGTGTTCTTTTTAGACAAAGTTAAGGAATGACAACAAACATCATGGCCTATAGTAATTTTATATGATTATACAGTTGACTTTTACAGAGACTGATGTTTATGAGGAATTTTTAAAACAATTTTTATTCTATGTTTATATGATATTATATATTCAGACCCTATTCTCCATTCATTATTGAAATTGACAAAAACATTCATTAATCAGTTCTTTTATTTTGGTTGCAAGCTCAACTTTCATAATGTTGCCTGGATTATAACTCATACAAATGGAATTTATGAAATAGCTTATAACTGTATCATGGAATATACCTGTGCTGCGACACCCATTTGAATCCAAGCACTAAATAAGAACTTCTTTCATGCTTTAAGCTATATTTATATCTACTATTATTAACTCATTTGGCAGAGGCAAAAACAAGCATAACTCAGGGAAAGGGAACATATTTCTCTTTTCACACTGGCCTGCCTTTTACATAACCTTTTTGCTTCATCAAGAACTCAAAATATGTTCCACGTAAATGAAATGAAATGCTTTATTTAGTACGCTGCTCTACAGGAATGGAACACAGAAGTGAAGCTTGTATTACCTATCTGCTAAGTTAAATCTTACGCTCTTTTTTTTGTTGGAATGTACATTCTCTGTCTTTTCTTGGAAACCAGAAAATAAATGATTAAGAGTAAAAAGAGCAAAGCCAGTGCTGTCCTAAGAATACAGATCAGTAAGGCGGTAGTTAACAGGTGAATTTCTGAGTACTTTTCTGAGCTAATGCTATATTTTGGAAAAGTGGACCTCACACTGATAGTACAGTTTATGATATATGCAACATGAAGTAAACTGTATTTTATTTACTTTGCAAAGGAATATTCTCAATTTAAAGCAAGATGACCAAGGGAGCCTGTAGTTAGCCTCTGAATGTTATATACTAAAAAAGACAAACTTTCTTTCAGGACTCAGATAGAATGGACAACAACAGACAGCAGAGATACAGTTCTTTGCTCACATATCTCTATATCTGAAAAATAAAAAAAAAATCGTACAGATCATACCATGTGTCATTACCACTATTTTTCCTTATTCAGAGAATGACCAATTCTCAGTGACATTTGTTGTCAAAGTCGATAGATCCAAAATCCACATTTATGCTCCAGAATGCCACTGGAAGGAATTCAGTATCTTAAGATAGTTCAAGAATTCAGATATAACCATGTCTTTGATCCAATTGCATTATGGAATCTACTCTTTGCCATCAACCAAATCTGAAGCTACTTCAATTAAAATAAAATTTAATAGAGCATTAGTTCCTAGTCCCAAATGCAGCTGCCCAGTATCTGACACCATATGCTCTAACTTTTGTTGCAGTATCACTTTGTGATGCAAAAAGCTAATGCTATCCATATGAGTAAAAGGCAACTTTGAAACTGTGGATGGCTGTGTAAAAGCATTGAGTGCACACTGCTGAATGCGCAGAGCAATGAAAGAAAAAAAGTTGTTTATTCTTTGCAGTAAGACCAGTAAGTTTCAGTGTTGTCTAGACAATACCTCAGATAACCCATTATATATAATCCTGTATAGGTGGAAGCATGAGTGCTCTTTCATCAGCTTGAAATCCAATCAGCATCCATTACTTCCAGGCAGAGAGACAGGAAGTTGCAGGGTTTAATGGCCTAATTCACTTTCTATACCAGTTGTGTGTCCCAGCAGATATAGAAACCTACCAGATGGCTTCAGACACTAATGACTCCATTACTTATGATAACTCATCTTCCATTCCTGAGCTTCAGTACTGTCCCTCACCTCTTACAACAAGATCCATACAAAAAGATTGTCATTTTAGACTTACTTACCATTCATAGTACTTCCTTCCACTAGTATTTACCTGTAGCCAGGATATTTTTCTCTCCAACTTCATTTGAAACTAAGTAACAACAGTAACAAAAAGCCAACATAACAGTGGTTGATAAAATTATTGAATCATTTGAAAAGCAATTTATAGAATAAGATTGAGAAATCCTAAAAAGGGCAGAACTAGTATTTTTCACACCTGAAGGATTTTAAGAGAAATTTAGCATGAAATAATATGCTTGGTATGCAAATTTTGAGGAAAGGCTTTTGTGTTTCTGTTTTTTTTCCTTTTTCATGTTTCTCTTTCTTGCTCTGTGTCCTGCATTTGTCTTTCTCATTCTTGGGGCAGCTCTGGTAGGGATTATTGTCCAGGATCACAGAGAGTTATAATCACAGCTGACTTTTTATTGTACCCATAGCATTTGTTAAATATGCCTACAAATTGAGATAACTTAAAAAAATATCCTTCCTGCCATTCTCCCTGTGAAGCCTTTTTCTAGATCTTCTCAAAATTTGCACAATAAATCCTCCTGAACAAAGTATTAACTGCCTTAGTGTGTCTGCCCAGCAATTGGAAGGACTGTTGCTTTTGATTCTGAGTTTCAGGACTGTGGTTTCAGTGGTTTCTTTGAACTGTTTGCAGTGCTTACCTCTCATATCTTCCCTGAGATTGGACACGTAACACATCCTGGGATGTAAATAACCTGTGAAATCCTGCTCTTTGAATGAATGTACTACTTACAACTCTGTAAACAGAAAGTTTGGTTTGAGAGCAGAGTAGTAGCACTGAAAACAAGAGAACAATGTATTGCTGGAGTGAAAACAGGAGTAATAAGTAGACAGGAAAATGACAACGTGGTGTTTTCTCACCATGATCTTCTCAGCAAATGGTTCAAGAAGGCTATCAAACTGTGCCTATTTTTAACCCATTGCAAATCCAACCTTTGCCCTAAACCAGATCAGAGTTTTGATTTTTAAGGGAATCATCCTAACTGACAGCCACTGCAGCCTTAGAAAATGTACTCCTAATGTGTGCTCTACAAACACTTACATTTTGGCACATATATTTCATGCAAGAACTGATCCACTGTTCTGCTTTGCACTGTTTGCATTCAAAGACTCTCATTTTGCCTGAGAAAAAAAGAAAACAGAAATAAATAATCACAAAATAAAACGTGACCAGAGAATAATGCTCCCTGGTTGCTTTAGACCAGTAACAGCCAAAGCAATGATGAAACATTTCATGGATAAGAACGATCACTGATTGTGTAACATTCTACTACAGTGTCTTAATTATATTATGTCAAAATAAATTAAAATATCTCAATCCCTTTTTATATATAGTTTAGCATACAATCTAATTTTGGCCCTTTCTAAATGACCTCAGAAAGTCAGAAACGTTACTATTTCTTACTGATGCTGAACTCAGTGTTCAATACAGGCCTATTTCAAAGATAAATATGATCATTTATGTGTTAAAATGTAAACCAGACAGCATATTGTTTCAAAACCAGTTCCTGCTCCCTTGACTCTTCTCCTAATGTTTCCTGAAACGGAGATTCATTCTCAGACTATAAATATTCATCATAAAAAGTGTATCTGCATTTGTCTACTTGGTACACACATTTGTGTATCGGTAACTGATGCACACTACTTTTAAAAGTCTCACTTCTTCTCAAAGACAAAAAAAAACCCATGCATTTTCTCAAAATCATGTGTTTTACACAGGACACTTTGGAGTGTGATATCTCAAGAAGTTATTACTGCTCCTTTTAATGACATTAATAGTACCTTTAAAAGAACTGAGAAATTCTGTTAGAGAAAGGCTGAGTTCCTAATTACTCACTGAATGTTCTGCATTTTAAATAAAGCTAGACAGATTTCTAAGATTAATTATTCCCCTAGAGATCACACAATGGAAAAGAATAGTAACAATATTGAACACTTACATGCACACACACATTATCCCTTTATTTACAAGTACTTCGTTAAGAAGTCCACTCATTAGATCTTCTCAGTGTATGCATTATAGAGTAACTCTAAAATTTGACTAGCTTGTTTCTAAATATTTGCTAATGAGAGCTTTATTCAGCTTTGTAGCTGCAAATTTGCAAATTACCAGGTTCTGATAGTATACATCTGCAGTTAGTTCCTTTTAAAAAAGATTGGGGACATTTTGGAGTGTTGAACATGATTCAGACTTTAGTGTGCAATGATTTTAGAAATGCTTTCATTTTTCAACTGTAGTCAGTTTATATGAATGCAATTTCTGATTCAAATGAGATGTAGTTGGAAAGCATGCTTACTTTAAATTTTACCAAACTGTGTTACCAGCTATTTAGCAAATGAATAATCTATTTTACATAATTCATCTTGAAAGTTGAATGAGTATGTGTATTGTATCAATTATCACAGATCACCAGACATATACAATCTGTACATCCCATTAATCATCTTCACAGACATACTGGAAGGAGGCAAAGGTGAAGGAGCTCTCAAATCATACATGTATTGGAAGAAGAAATTCTGCCTCCGAAGTTAAAAGTCAAAATCATCCTTGAAACAATAATAATAAGTTTACTGAGTTTGTTTAAAATAAGCAAGGACAGAATTGTTATTTTTGATGCAAAAAAAGAGACAGACTACTTTCCTGAGTGCCATAAAAATAAACTATTTTAATAGCCACATAAATAAAAAGTTTAAAGTAGATTTTTTCCCCCCAAACACAAAGATGGCCTAGCTTCTGTACAGAAACTGAACAATATTCACGTGACTACTTAATTAAATAATCACTTTGTTACATTCAAAATAATTGGAGGCAAATACATATTGAAATGATGTACCTGAATCATTCTCCTCTCTCATCCTAGCAGTGTCTACAGCATTTCCTTGTTTTACAGTACTCTGAGGATTTGGATCTGTTGAACAAAACTCTGAATGACTGAGTGAAAATAAAATTAAAAATCAAAAGCAAAACAAACAACCCTTGCATCACCCACTAATTAAAGTTTGAATGGAAAAGAAGAAAGTATTGTGCTGTAAAATAAATTACGTCTTGCATGTTCTGTAGAATAGATATCTTAAAGTGTTTAAATATTACATTCACTTTGGTGATGTGCTTTTGCCTATGCCTATAATAAATTATATATGACATGTGCTAGTTATTCAGGTGTGCTGATAACAACCTTCTGGTTTTACTACAAATGAGGAAAGGTTAGCACATTTAGAGAATTTAAAAAGTATTTCTGGTTTACCTAAGAGAGACACTGTCTAATTCAAAGCAGCTTTCCTACTATCGTGTTTCTCTCCCCAGCACCCCCAAAAAAGATACTGTTGGCTTCAATTTTTGCTGTGTTTTATCAAAAAACGTCACAGGTTGGTGGCTAATACTCTCAGACCTACAGAAGTTTTCAAGCTTTGCTTTTCCTTTCTCTCTATGAATCATCTGCCATTCCAGACTCTCAAAAAATTCTAACTAATTCAGGCAAGGAACAATCATTTGTCCATCAAAAATGGGCCTTCTGAAGTTAGGAGTAATTGTGTTCTTATCTGGAATTTAGCTGTGATGGAAGAGCACCATTCTTCCTGCAGAGGAGAAAGTCTGTCACATGGATGTTTATGTATGTTTGATGCAGCGTCAAAATATCTCATCCTAGTGAAATTTGAGAACAAATTAAAAGATGACAGCTTTCCTCTATAGTGCAGAGCAGGCATTTCTGGTATATTGTCAGAATTCAAGGAATTTGGGCCAAGCTGTCTTAGGCTTGGCAAAAACAAGAATGCTGAAAGTCTATCCACCAGCAAGACGTGATCGGCAATGTAATGATTGTCCTTTTTTCCGATTTGCTTTTTTCTTGTTCTTGTCCTTCTTTTGCTTATTAGCACCTTTACTTTTATCTGACTTCTTCTTTTCATCCTCTTTAAACCATGGACCCCAGACTCCTCCATTCAGCTTTGGGTTACTCCGTGGATCCTTAGGTGGGTACCGAACAGGAACCGCAGTCTTATTAAACTGTGAAAGCCTCCTCAACAGCTGTTTCACTACATCAGGATACTTTGCAGAGAGGTCCACCCGTTCATATGGATCAGCAGTTATGTTGAAAAGCCACACAGTTTTGCCAGCTGACCAAGAAACACGTTCATTATGCCAGCGATTGGGGCCCATGTTGCTGAAGGCCTGCGGAGGAACCCAGTCACTATATCCTGGATTTCCTGTCAGTAGTTTCCAATGATTCACTCTGATGGCAGATTGAATTGCAGTGTTCCAGATCCCATAGCCAGCTGCCCAAGAACCATTTTTGGCTTTGGTGTAAATTGGGTCAATGTTGTGTAAGATGTCTACCCGTGGAGAACGTCTGCCTTCGCTAATGGTTTCCCATATATCATAGCCATCTAACTGGATATCTTCATCAATCTGTCCTTCAGCCAGTGTGATCAAAGTGGGGAACCAGTCCGTGATGTGCACAAGCTCCTTACACACAGACCCTTTGTTTTTCAGAAGGGGGCTGTGGACAAACCCAACAGCACGGATACCTCCTTCCCAGTATGTTCCTTTGCTCCCTCGGAGAGGCCAGTTACTTCCTCCAGCCATTGGCTGCCCACCGTTATCTGAAGAGTATATGATAATGCTATTGTCATAGTAACCGTACTTCTTTAGAGCAAGGGTTACGTTGTTTATGGCTTCATCCAAACAAGCTAGCATCGCAGCATATCTTCGCCTGTTTATGTTATTTATGGATCGATAATGTTCAAAATACTTTCCTGGTGCCTGAAGAGGCGAATGAACAGCTTGGTAAGCAATATATAAGAATATAGGTTTCCTGGGATTGTGAGAAGCTAATATTTGTTGTACTTTTTGCGTGTACATCTGTGTGGAGTAGATGCCATTGTCGTGATCCCAAGCTGCATTATCATTCTCATACAGGTCATAGCCACATATTCCAGGGCTGTCACATTTGAAGTGAGTGTAGTAGTCACCGCTGCCTAAGAGTGAGCCAAAGAAAGTGTCAAATCCTCTCTGTGTGGGCATGCATTCTCTGCGATAAAACCCCAAGTGCCATTTGCCAACCATGTGTGTTGAGTAACCAACCTCCTTCAGCTTCTGAGGTAGCGTGACGTTATCCAGAGGTAGGCAGTTGGGCTGGGTTGGCCGTATAATGGAGTGCTGAAGGCCGGTGTGTATCTGGTACCTGGGGGCAGGCAGGAGAGAGACATTTGCATCAGGCAGGGGGAAAAGGAAAGCCTCAAGCCCTTACCCATGGACACCCATGCATATAACTGATAGAAACAATTCTTAAGCATGAAGCAATTTTTATTTGAAACATTTCAGAGTGCATATGTCAAAAACTAACAAGGTTATACTACTAAATCTGCTGAAGCAGGAGAATGGCATCTGTTTTACTTCACGAGCATTCAAAAGAGTGGCTTCTCCCTCGCTGGCCACTGGGCAACAATACTAAACAAGTAACATGACACAGCACATCACACACTCCCCTCCCTTTTGGCCTCATTTTTAGCATTCTGATTTCCTTGTAGCTGTGAGCAGTGTCAGAGAATCTCAGAGGCAACAAGCTCCCTGCAAAGCATTAGTTAGGCATTACTATTTTAAAGCTAGCAGTCAAACTCACAGACTTTTCCAGTATCCCTCATGTATAATACAAACCCTAAAAAGCAGAATGATTGCATTGTATTTTTGAGCATGAATAAGTACCATAGCCCTGACTCAGGCCCAGTTCTCACAACATGCACAATCCTGAAGCCCCAATGATCAGACTTCTGGTGATTCATCATGCAACATGCATATGGGCTATGATTTAGTAGAGACATTGCTAATGTTATAACAACTGAGTCAGTCATCAGCACACACGTGATGGGGCCTGGCTCTGCATCCCTTGGAGTCCGGAACACCTACAGTCCCATGCTGTGACGTTCATTTCCTAAGGAAGAGGTGTAAGCATGTACGGATGGTGAGTTAGGTTTGCCCTAACTAAAAGGAAATTTACAGTGAAAGATGTTTATGAGAAATCACTGAAAAGAAAGTGATAATTTAATCACGGATCTTTTGTTCAGCACTCATTTTCTGTCTATGCCTAACATTTCTCTGAAATGTTTCCTGTCAGAAACTGAGTTAGTCTAAATATCTAGATATACAGGAGCACTGACATTTTGAGATACATATTTTTTTTCTCCACAGAAAGCTTTATCATGTTACCATTTCACAATGATTATGAAAAAATATTTGGATGAATACAATTTTTACAATACCTCATGATTTGATAGTGGTAAACATATATATACCTATACTGCACTTGGCAACTGCAACAATAGTATATTTAAAGGATGGGATAATAAATCCTGCAGCATAGTCTGTGAGAAAAGAATACGTACAGTATCCATAACATTAAAAAACAAATTCAGCATGGGCAGTAGTAACAAAAATTAAGCACAAGTCAGTTTTTAACACTTAGACACTACAAATAAAATTGATCAGCACATTATAAACTAAAAGAGGCTTCTCCCTGATTATAAGAACAGACAAAATTCTCAGACATGAGTAGAACTGCTAGGTGCCTCGCCACTGTGAATCCGCCTCAAAAATACTTTTACTATTTTGTGGTAACAGAAGTTGGGATTTTCTGACGCATTCTGCTAATACTGCCAATCTGATTGGCCTCCTGAGCTATCTACAGAATTAAAAACATTAAGCTCTGCCTTCCCATAAATAACCTAGTCTGCTTCTATATGATGTCTGCCTGGACAACATCTTAGTAGGCAACATGGATGTTCTTAATGCCTGCCAAGCTGTAATAATTGTGTTAACTTCCATCTTATTCTTGGACTTTCGTTATTTTCACAGAACCAGAAGCTGTAGTCCAACTAAATAACTGCAGAAGCTTTGGGTGTTGTGCTCCTCTGCTTTAAGCAGCGCTGCTTCCCTCTGCCTCTCTGGAACTTTTTCAGAGCATTGTTTCTATCTGTAACTAGTTTGTGCATCTGGAGCCCTGCCATCCAACTGTCCCAAACTCACAGGCTGGTGCTGAGACAGGACAGACTGCATAGCAACAGAGCACTTCCAAAATAATGGGTTTCTGGGCCTTACACTTTACTTCCATGAAAGAAATGTCATGCATGCACAAACATCCACATCATTTCCATGATTAGTTGCATTTTTCTTTCAGAACAGGTAAACTACAGCAAGGAAACCACAATGAATAATGGAAATGCCCCATATTTCAGTTCACTATTTCTTTGAGATCCCACAGGGTACTATGCTAAGAAGATATTTAATTTCCTTCCCCTTCTCTGTCCCCCTGCCTTGTTCAACTCTTTCAGCAAATTCCCCTGATTGGATCTGACTGAAGCTCCCACGCTGCTACTCTAGCGCACAGACCTTGCCTTCTCCATCCCTGCCAGACTAAAGATCACCACCCAGCCCCAGTTGGGCAGTTTCTCCCATTACACTGATTTTGCTGGCATTTGCTGTTGGAATTTTCTTTACAGTGATGCTGGAGTAATAGAGACCCTGCTAACTCTTTGACAGACAAGCAGAATGTGAGGGGAATGAGTAACAGCACAGCACACTGCAAACTAAGCTGCTTCCTGACAAAGCTTACACAGCAAGTATGAAACTCATACAAAGTTAATTCACATAAAAAAATCATAACCAACACAGAGATTTCCCAGCTTTTCAATTATACATCCAAGCATGAAATTCCTACACTGGCTATTTGAAAAACATTGAACTAAAAAAATATCAAGAATTAGCTTCAGTTATTAGACATTATTCTTAGTTATTACACATTATTCTTAGTAAAATATCTGAAATACAGCAGTGCCCCTTGTTGCAGTAAGTTATTCAGCATGCTGGTTATAATACACACAGAACAGTCTTGCTCAAATTCTGCTTCACATACTTCTGGTATGTTTCCCATATGTGTATGTGTCTGGTATTTATGGCAGATACGCTTCTGGATATACATACATGCACACATACAAATAGGTACGCATATGTAAATTGACTTACGTAAATAATCATTTTTAAGATAGAATATTTCAACTGCAGAAGTGTCTCAATGCAATTGCAGCCTATAACTATCAGGACACTCTTCACTATCACAAAAGCGGTCAGGATTTGCTCACTTTTCTGTGCCACATGCCTTTCTAATAGATCCATTATGTGCCACTATTACTTTTCCAGTGAAAGGATTATATTTTCAAAGGACTTTCAGATGTTTCATGAGAAAACAAAGGAATCTGAGCAAAAGACAGTGATTATATAGAAATAAACTGCATAAGTAGCTAAAGGAAAAATATTGCATCATTATCATTTTGAAACTGTATTTAGACTGCGCAAGGGAAGAAAAAAATGAGCATGGCAAAAAATAAAGGAAATAAGAGGCACATGCTAATACTCTGGGGGAGTCCCCTAGACTCTAGTGCATGAGCTCACTATCTGCCAAGATATTTCTGTGGAATACATTTTGTAGATTTCATAGTTTCCCACCACCAACTTGCTAATTCTTCAAAATGCTTTGGTTGAATTTAATCCTAAATACAGAAAGCAATTTATGATAAAGAACAGCCTGGAGCTCCTCATTATAATAACATTAGTAACCAGGCCAATACAAATAATAAATAATTTAATAATAATAATAAAAAATATAAACGCTGATGAGTTGCACAAAGTAATTGTCCTGTTTTTCAGACTTTGACCTCCGTGGACAGTATTTACATTAAGGTGAAAGAGTGACAGTACTCTGCAAAAAGTGTAGGTGTCCAGGACTTGTGAATTCTTCATGTCCACACTGTCTTTTCTTCCACCCTGCCCCTTGAAGATTCTAAGCCATGTCTGTGCCCACTAGATATCTGAAATTTGAAAAATGCCTTCTGTTCTTGTTTAACAACAACACCAACATAAACCTAACTAAAAATTATTTGAAATGTTCAGTTAATAACATACCTACTGAAAATTATAAATTACAAAAATGTTTTTGTTATTATTCCTCACCACCTGGGCATGTTTCTGCATGGTGGATTTTCTACTCTTACTTTGATTTTATTGGTGTGGAAGTTGTTCAGATGTTTACAGTAAAAACACTGCAGTAACTGTTTCAGCTAAGGCAGCTGTATAGTGCTAGCTGACTGTTACAGCACTGTTCATTTGCTTGTAGTGGAAACTTGAGAGCCATGGCCTCCCAGAGAAAGTATCTTGGTGACTTTGTACGACCTTTGGTTCTTGAATGCCGAGAGAAATATTTTGGAGGTTTCTTAAATTAAATCAACAAACAAGCAAATCCTTCATCCTGGGTTTGATACTGCTTTCCACCATGATTTCCTTTCCTGTTTCACTCTACAAGGACACACAGCTAAGCCAAAGACTTGTATATTACTCCTACTATCTCTCTCAAGGTGCAGTGACAATTAAGTTGCTAAAGCACCTGAACTATATGTTCAGGCGCTGGAGTCTTTGTGGATATAAATCCCCACGGAGACACTACAGACATTTTGACCTGAAATTGAGGAATGCATGAACATTTAGAGGTCTAATTTCCTATTTCTGATGTCCTCAGTAATGATAAACTACTTTTCCACTTCTCATCTGAAGAACAAACCAAACTACAGAAGTAGATCAATGATACTGATATTTGTATGTTTTCACTGCTATTCACTGAAGCAGAGAGCAAGACTAAAGGTCTGTAAGAGAAAGAAGTTCTCTTGGCATGTCTCAACCCCATAGTGCTTATGGGGTCCAAAACATATGTTCATCAAACCAGTTCTCTTTAAAAACATCTCAAGGAGTTTTCTATTGAGCACTTTCCCCTTAACTTCATTGTAGGCTCCCCATCAAGAAAGAAGCTCAGATGTTTTTATTTTGTAATGTGAATGTAACAGACTATTAATTTTAAGCTTTTGTAATTTTAAAATACTGCATTAATTGTCTTCAAACCAGGATTCTTTCAAGGCTCACTTAAGATTACCAAAGAAGCACAGTTTTAAGTTCCTAATTTCAGGGACTTTTGCTAGCATGTAGAAAACTTATATTTATTATGTTTGCACATCTTAGGAAACAATCAATCATGGAATTGCTCAGGTTGGAAAAGACCTTAAAGATCATCAAGTCCAAGCACAAACTTATCATACTACCCTAACTCTAACAACCTTCTGCTAAATCACATCCCTGAGCACCACATCCAAACAGTTCTTAAACACATCCAGGAATGGTGACTCAACCATCTCACTGGGGAGCCTATTCCAGTGCTTAACAACCCTTTCTGTAAAGAAGTTTTTTACTGATATCCAACCTAAACTTACCCTGGTGCAACTTGAGGCCATCTCCCCTCATCCTGTCACCTGTCACCACATTGGATGAGTTTTCTCAAATTTTAAAATAAATTACAGACTAGGATTCAGAAGAGATTATTTAAAATAGAAAAGGCATCGGAGAGTGATAATACTGAGGTATGCATGCTGCATTAAAGAATCATTACTGATCATTTCTGTGTTAAAGTAAAAGGCTTAACAACTGGTAAAGAACAGGCTGTGACATCTTACTGTTTGTATAAGGATAGTTTGAAACACAGTTATTTCACCTCGGTGAAGAATGCAGGAATCAGTGACATTGTTTTGTGTGGAGGCTCCCCTTCCTCTGGAGTCCAAGCTTGTGGGGAGAAAAAAACACCAACACCCAAAAAATGATTAGAAGCAGGACTCAACGACCAGTGAGAGCAAATAAACATAATAAAAACCTCTTTATAGAGGACTAGGCTTTTACAAACACTGATTTTTTAAAAAAGCTGTTACTTTGGGCAGCTGTTTTTACTCTTAATTAGCTCAAAGTTGGTTTGCGCTCTGTCAGGTACTTGTTAGCAAAGTGGCAGCTGTGCAGAGGCCATTCTGCTTCAGCCCACCAGAGAGGCTGGGGAAAAGCACAGCAGCAATGTGCAAACTTGCTGATCAGCCATTGACCAACATGAAAGAAACACAAAAATGTGATTTTGCACCCATAGTATTTGCCATAAAAGCTACGAGCTTTATATCGAATCTGTTCAGGTTTTGAAAACTCAAATTTCTTTGGTGAGAGACAAAGCAGGCAGTAGACATCTCAGCATTCTTCACGAATTTCTGCTTTAGACCAGGTTAACTAAAATCTTCTGTTAATCATATCCTTCCTCTTCAGTACTCGTGTCTGTATCCAATTCTATGTTATACATTTTCTAAACACTGCCATAGAAGTCTTGATTTTTGAGCAGTGTAGTCTTCTCAGAAACACTCTTGAGGAGCCCTGGATCTGCACAACAGAAATTAGTTTGTCTTTCAAAAACAGCAGCCTCTGCAGCAGTGCGGAAAAAATATTTTTTTCTGCTGTGAGTTCCAGATACTTGATTCCAAAGTAAAGTTATAGCTAACATTTCAGTTCAACATGTAGTTTAAACATGAGTGTGATTTCAGTCAGATAGTGGTTTGAAACACGACCAAAGTAAGTAATCAAAGTTTGTCCCATGAATATGAGTAATGCTACAGGTACGGAAATAACTCACAAATCAGCCATGCAGCATTCTGACCTGGTTAAAATTCTGAACAAAATGGAGGGAAGAAAATTATTTATATGTGAAAACATGATCAGTCATAAGATCGACCCTCATGCTAAGCAATAGAAATTTAGGATATAATGAAAGAAATGATGTGTTGGCTTATGTCGCCTATTTTTCTCTCTGTTTACAGGTGTGCCTATGACATTCTGTATATCTACAGTATTTTCCAAGTGATTTGAACTAGGTAAGAAATGGTTTTATTGACACATGGAAATGTTACTATAGCTAGCAGGTTGCTTCTCCAAGATGGCAGTGCATGACTTTGTGGCAGAAAGATCAAAGAGTTTCCTCCAGAGCATGGAGACAGTTCTTCACTAGAGATGAGCTGTGGCAGGAGGGATCAGAGGAGCTGATCCAGAGCACCACACCATGGCCTGCCAATACCAGTTAATTTTCTAGAAATGTGAGGGTGACAAAGACCAACCATTTACAAAATAAACATGATCTCTATGATCCCCATGGCCCTGGTTCCCAACTGTTAAATTGATGGAATATTGAGCACAGGCTGGGGTGAGATATGGGGGGATGTAACTGCCTCACCTTTCCGCTTTGCTCTGACAAGAAGCCCAGGAAGGGGAGGGAAGGCAGAGTGACAGTAAACACAACCAACCCTCAGCCATGCAATGATTTATTAACAGACTAAGAATTTCACAGTTTTTTGTTAATTATCCTTTTCCAAGGAGCTATTGGCATTCAGGTATGCCTGTTTAACTGCATGGCAACTGAATCTCATGCAAGGTCCGATATTTGGTCATCTAAAAAATGTCCTTACACAACTATACTGCTTATACTGAGAACGTATTTTTTATCATCCGGCACCTTGAAATGCCACCCAGAGCTACATTAACAAAAATAAACATTTATCAATAGCAAGAATTAGAGAAATCTTGAGCGATCACCTTGTGGTGGCTCGGCAGCCCCAGAACTCTGCCATTCAAAAGCAGGAGAATCAACACAGAAAATGGTGCTCATTGTGGCTTTGTTTGGTGCTCATTTGGCCAATTTTGCATCTTGAGGATGTGCACCAGTGGTCCTGTCTTTTATCCTGCCCACCTCCCGCTGACATCACAGTCACTTCAGGAGAGAAGCAGAGCATGGGGAACAGCAGGAAGAAATCTCTTCTCTCTAGGGTTGCTGGTTCTAAAGGAAATATAGCTCAGTACAGAACCAAGCTGGGAGATGAAAGAAACAGAGACCTTTACTTGCATTTCCTTCAGGTTAATCTCCCTGTTTGTAAGGGGTACTTTGCACAGTGAAAAACAAAAACAGTGTTATGAAACTCATGCAGAAGTTTCAACTTTAAATCAGCCCTTGCAATTAGGAAATAACGTATGAAAATAACTATTTTTCACAAAACATTATTAAGCTCTCATCATACCCACTACTAAACTTCCCTGCCACTGAGACAATTTATCTGCTCAAATGGGAGTACAAAAAGGGGAAAGGAGAATGTGGGAGTAAGAAGCAGCTGGAATGCATATGTGTATGTGCAGCTATTGTTTTCTTTGCAAGAGACTGCTGCAGCTGTGGAAACAGAGCACGTTGCTTCCAACTTTATTTCTGAATGTTATTAATTTAGAAAAAAAAAAAAGAAAAAAATGTAAGATGGCATAATCAACACTCTAGGTTTCAAGTCTACATGTAAATGACATGAAAACAATTTGAATAAAGGCTCTGTGCACACCAATCACACATTCAGACGTTTCCACCAAATTCTGTGCTCTCAGCAAAAACCGATTCCTTCAGATTTTACCCCTAATCAACGTGTTACAAGGAAAAGAAATACGTTGCTGTGAGTTTAGAGGTGTACTGGAGCTGAACAATAAGAAAAGAAGGTCACATAAGCAGCCCATCCACGTGTGTTTCTCTGAAGTTAAGGCAAGCAAATAGGAAAGGAAACACCATTCATTAGTATGAGATGAAATTCTCTGATCTGCTCCAGTCCTTTTTGCAGGAAGGAAAACAGAAGAACATGAAATAAAGGGAGTCTAAAAGCAATAAATTGCAGTGCAGAAGAATTCTCCCCTCGGGTACAACAATAAAATGGTCCACAGACTGTTGTAAGCACTGCACAAGCACTGCACACGGCTGGAGGAAAACCAGCACATCAGAACTGGAACACAGCAGTTGGTGCTAGTCCCTGTGCTACAGCACATCACTCCTGAGCACTGAGAGCATGCAGGTGGCCTTCATCTTACACTGTGTGTGTGCACTGCTGCACTTTGAGAGCATACAGCTCAGATACTATGAATATCCTGGACTAGGCATGTTTGTAGGTATGGTAAATTTCAGCGACTCTTCAAAGCATATTGTCTAAAAGAATACGTCTGATATCATAGGTCTGTTTACGTGTTTAGATCTAAAGTAGTGCCATCTACCTGGGTGATGTATTTTAAAGTTAAAATTTTTGAGGTTTAAACTTACAATTCTGTGACAGCTTAGGAAAATATCAATCTAAATGTTGTAAAATGACCTTGAATTGACAGCGAGGATGACTGAAGACAAAATGACAAGATATAAAATAGAGGCTAACAACTACCATATCATTTTATAGGTAACATGATAGAGATAATTACTTTATAATTAAAGAACATTGTGGGACTGAAAAAATCAGTTTTATTCAAGATTCAGGCACATTTAGAGTATTTTAGGTATCTTCACATAACATCCAAATGCTGTGAAATCTATCATTTCCTATTAATGACTGAACAACTACATAAACATGGCAATTCTGAGTGTAACCTTGGAGACTGCCATAATTTCATTGCTTTACTGATCTTAAGTATATCATAGGCTAGTAAGTTTCTTCCAAATCCTTAGATTAGGCTTTAAGACTTTAAATTAGAGATAAATTATTACTGAGAGTATGCTAATCAAGCCACAATCTCCTTTAAGTATTTAGACTATTCCTATTATCCTGTCCTATGATACGTCTGAAGCTCAAGTGTCTTAAGGCAGCTATTACGGAAAAAAGAGATTGAGTTCTAGTTCCCTTAACTAATATGTAGCTACTTAAACAGAAAAATCAATTCCATTAATTTTAATTGAATTTTTTCTTTTCCTCAGCGTCATCAAGATACCAAAACGAGCACCTGAATTAATGGCTGAAACCCCTATTCCATTGCAGAGATCATAAATACCGATTAAGAAATATTCTTAGATGATTGCTTGTGTCATATCAACTTCACTGTTCTATTTGTTCTGCCTAATGTACTGTCATATAACATTATCACAAAATATGTACATTTACATAAAAAGAAAAAGATTATCTCTTCTTTCATCTCCCACATATCACACAGCAATCCAACATGGCAGGTTATTCATCTAGAGCAATGAGATGTACCTGAGCACTTATATTGAGGGCTTAATTACACTAATACTGTTGAATACATTATGAAATGATGAACTGCTATTCAAAAGTGAAAAGAAAGAGTGCACAATCCACTTATTCCACTTAAGCAATATTAAGTTTCACACTGACTGCAATGCCCACCCAGATACATCACGTTCAAGATCTTTAACACCAGCTGCATTCTTGTCAGCAAGATAAAGATGCCTTCTGCTGTTGTCTCTGCAGGTATCTTGGGACAGATGCATGCCAGAAATGGTTTCATGCCATGCCAAGCTTCTGCTAGAACTGAATTCATTTTCCAAGAAAAGCTGCAGCCCTGTCTGCATGAAGAGTTTTATCTGGATTGAATTGAAATGCTATTTGACTTTTCAACAACATAGACAGTTTGCTGTAATGATACATACTGGCAACAGCAGTGGCACTGAATCATTAGCAACAGAGGGCCAGGAGGCAAGAGACACGCTTTCTTCTGGGATCCACACAGCTTTAAGCCTAAGCACTGAAAATGAATTCTAATTCTTCAGTTCTTCTGATGCTTCCATATTGGTTCCTTAGTCTTCTGTGTTTCTCATCCCTTCAAGCTGTAGTGGTACCACGTCCCTCATACAATGCAGCAGAGGGACAGTAGCTGATATCTACAATGGACCTTTCAGTCTTCAGGTGAAAACATGGTGGGATATAAAGGAGTATCACCTTGATTCTAAGATCAGTTTGCAACAGAGTTTTTAAAACACAGCACTTACAAACATCTACTTATTTAGAATGCTTACTAGTAGTCATCTGTAAGTCCTGTCATGCACTGCTCGCTACCAAATGAGATCCTACTGCCTCACTTAATTCAGACTGTTCAAAGTACTACTGGATTTCCTTTCCTACTTTTAAATTCACTTGACAAATATTGCATTAAAATCCCTTTTTTTTTTTTTTTTTAAGAGTTGACCACAACATGCAAGTCCTCTTTTGCCTAAGGTAATGGCTGGTGTTGGAGACAGCATGTGCAACTCCTGATGGAATCATGTGTTAAGATAATGAAGTATGCTATCAATCTGGGTCCCAGATGAAAGTTTCCTGATTGACAACATAGGGAAATGAAGCATCTTTGTTTATTCACACAGGAGATTCAACATGGAAATCAAATGCTTTTGCTGCCATTATCTGAGCAAATGGATGTAGATGTAGGTGTGCTTCTGTAACAAGAAGGAAGGAGTGGAGAACAGTGTTTTAGTGCTGTCAGTCTTATGTGACAATTTTAACTAACACAAAGATATTAAATACTGTATAATATGGCATAAAAGGGAAGTTAAATGCTTGTATTCAAAGCATGATTTCTTTCTTAAGGGATTTTCAGATTTCTGGGAAGCAACAGAAGCTTGAAGGCAGACTGAACTCTTTTCCCACATACTCCAGAATGCTGTGGTGGCCTGTTTCTTTCTCTGTTCAGAGCTCCATATGCTGGGACTGAGAAGGAGCCAAACTTCAACAAATAATATGTCCAGCTCATGGCAGCCCTTCCCTTACAACAGAAGAAAGTACTAGAATGCCCCTAAGATTCAGTTTACACAGCTGCATCAGATAAGATAGCACAAAGCCTGGAGCCCAGCAATTCATTGAGCTGTTATCTGCTTATGTACCAAACAGATCCAAGTTTCTGTCCTTGTATTTCTGCCCACCTTAGGAAAAGGCTAGGGAAAATACAAGGCAGAGCAGAAGCTGCAGTGAAATTAGGGATTATTGGCTACACATGTGATGGCTGCAAGAGTGTCACGCTTTGGGGTGCTACAAAATTTCCTCCCACCATCCTGCTACACCACTGAAGAGAACAAGCTATGATTAATATGGGGCTGAGGTTAACAGCATATCTGTGGTCTAAGCTTTCAAGCAACTGAATAATTAAGCACTTTGGACAAATTCTTCTTTAGTTCCCTCCTATACTTTAAGGAACAGAATAAGTAGCACTGTCTTGAGTATCACTGCTGCACTCTCTAATCCTTTCTAACAATCAGTAATTTCTCATGTATTTTGCTCCTCTGTAACATTTTGCTCTACTGGTTGTATAGTGGAAGTATCCAAAAGCCTCACAGAAATGGAGGCCTCAGAGAGAAATGAGGCTGGGTAATAAAAGGGAGTATTAGGTTACGTGGGAATGGAAACAGGTGCCTACACACTGCAAGTCCAAAAAAAATCCTGAAACAACATCTCTTACATGTACAACAATTGTACAATCAAAAGCAATCAAAGCATGTATAAAGTGATTTCTATGACACGTGAATGTTTTAATGAAACTACGCCTTATTTAAGATGTTAGTAGGTAAGATTGATCCCAGACAAAATACTTCTAGAATGATTCACGTAATGGTGTGACACTAGCGTAAATGAGGTGGAAATTGGATGTATACAAAACTTTGGCAGTATGCATTCAGTATATTAAACACTAAATAGAATCAGTGCTGTCACTGTTGTATGCTTGCCTTCTGTGGAGTTTCTTCCCCTTTGGATGAAAACACTGGTTTGATAGAGTGATATTAGCATCACATACCTTACGGTAAGTGATACCTCCTTTAAGACGCAGACCACTTGTACTGAGGCAAGAGGCATGCTCATCCACACGTACAAAATTCTTCACTATATTAAGAGAGAATTTCAAGGCCAGTGGTAACTTGGCAGTTATTGGCCTGATTCAAACAAGAAAGCCAAAGACGAAGTTTTCACTGACTTCAAAGGGCACTGGTTCAGAGCACTAATTTTGGTCCTTCGGACCTAGCTGCAATTTCCATACCTACAAGAACTCAAATGGTCAGTACCAGATGGACAATTGTGCGTGATTCATTTTATTCTACAGTCAAACTCAAAGATATTCATGTACTCACACTTATCTCACTCAGCTGTGTACCATTCTTATTTCTGAATTCACTGACCTACCCACGTATACTATGCAAAAAAGGTCAAGCAGCAGTTATGGTGTTGTGTCACTTATTGACTGAATATATTGTAATGGCTCATCAATTGCCATCACTAACTTCAACACTTGACAAAATCAATCTAATACTGTAAATCAAAGTCAATTAAGAAAAACTGAAATAATTTGTCATCTTTTGGAATGTGTGGCATTTACCTTCTCTAGGGTTTCTTTGGAGTCATGAAAATCAAAATCCATTTAAAAATTAAAAATAAAAGGCAAAAGTAATAGTTATTGGGAAACAGCAGTTATTAAGGAGAGATGAAAGCATATTCAGCATTTAGTATAACATATGCTTCATTGAATAACTATAGAGCTGTGATGCTCGAAAAACCCTTTGTATGGATTTTTCACATCTTAATTTTGTTACTTAATTTCCTTAAATTAATTCCCTTAATTCCCATAAATTCAATGTAGAGAGAAAAGCTTTCTGAGATGGGATGGATTAAAAGTCTTGCTATTTTCTGAACTGATGCTTAAATGCATTTCTACTGTTTTCAACACCATGGGAACTTAGAAACCAGACTGTGAATACATACAGACACAAATAGGTGCCTAATGGGATTTTCAAAACCATGTCCCTAAATCTCCAAGAAAATAGTGCAAGTTACTAAATACACAACTGAAAAGTTTACTGATTCCCAATCTGCATCACTGAGCTTCTAAATAACTTTGTAAAGTCTGGATCTTACAATCTGGACCTCACAATGCCAGCCAGGACAACTGATTTTGTTAAGGTAAATACAAACTTAGCTATACTTCTGTGAGCATGGGAAGTTCAGAGAAACAGCATGGCAGTTTTTAAGGCAGGAAAAAATAGGTACACTGACTTACAGACACTTATTTTGGCAAACAGGATTGGTGAACTGTTCTGTTTTATTGTATAATATTCTTGCCACAACAGAACTATATTATAGTTAAGGAAATGTGGATTATTATTTTGTTACCTTTCTGTTCTCTCCTTTTTTTTTTTTTTTTTTTTTTTTTTTTGCAAAAGGCCAACAAAAAGTTGATTTTCTTAGTGTTTCCAAACCAAAACAACAATCTTCAAGGTAAAAGCAATTCCTACTTATCTGATCTTAAACCTTAGGGCTTCTTGTGGGAGCCAAACATTTGTTAAAAGAGAAAATAACAAGACCACAACCCATCACTCCTTTTCAAGCACTATTAGCTACATAGTAATTAATCAACGGCAAATAACTTGTCATCAATGCCTTTTTAAAGTTGTGAAGTTAATAGCCACAGCAACAACATCAAAATTAACAAAATGCTGCCATGCTAAACATGAAGCATCACCATTCAGGGTTTATTCTTCTTGGCTTTAAGAGAGGAATACAGGATCTGTAAAGGGAAGGAGAAGAAAGAAAACAAGGTCTCCTTCGTACCTGCTGTTCATAAGGACACTAAATATTTCTTCTCTACGAGTCAAGAATGTGTTAAGGGAAAGTAAGCACAAACAAACACATGCATAACAATTTGTTGACAGCACATACTATTGTCTGTAGTACAAGCGTGCAATGTGACACAGAGTTATCTGCAAAAATAAAGATCTTGAAGTGTGACAACAGAACAGCACATCAGTTTCATTAGTATAAGTCTTTTCACTTCACTTGATGAGGGTAACCCAGCACCAAAGAAATGCTGAATGTGCACTGGTCTTCCAGTCTCAGCCTTGGACTCCAGAATGGCATACAAAAAACTTGCAGTTAGGTTCAATGCCACAGAAATGGAAAATAAGAGAGCCCTCAGAAAGCTAGGTACACACAAGGCTAAGCAAAAAAAGCAAGAACACAGTTGGGTGCCTGATGCCAACTGGTTTCCAGTAACAAGTGTTCCAGTGTTGTGTCTTGACCATTTTTGTTACAGATTATTAACCATCTATGCTAAGCAAACCTGAAACTTACTGTACTGCACTTCTTCACCATAATACAACTCAAGCTGAACAAGTCATCACGAGCTTTGCAAACGCTCGCTGAGATTATCAAAGATCAGTCAACTATATTTCTCACAAGAGAACAACAACTTTGTGGCAAACTAGTTTTCAGCAGTTGGTCACAATGAGCTTAGAAAGTACGCATCCAGCCTAAGAACAATATAACCGAAATACATTCTGAAATAGTACACACCCTGAGACAGAAAAAGCATGGTTGGGCTTTCACTTGAAATATTTGACTACTTAGAATTTGCTTATGTGCTATAAAAGAAAGTTTTATTCTGACATTTCAACTTTTTTATATGCTACATAAGCTCCCTTTCTCCCTTTATTTTCATAGCAATAACTAAATATTTTATGAATGAGAGGTCTTTGAACTACGTTTCTCTGATCCACTGACAGATTCTCACTTGTCTCTTAGACGTTGTATCCCATATGCTGTATCACATACTTGGAGCAAATCATCTTGGGAGAGATCACATGGCATGTGCGTGGCGTTCAGGGGATCAGGCCCACTCAACGTGGGTATGTGAAAGGCAGGTCATGCTTGACCAACTTCATCTCCTTCTACAACTGGGTGACTAGACTGGAAGATGACAGAAAGGCTGTTCATGTAGTCTATCTAGACTTCAGCAAAGCCTTTGACATGGTCAAAGGGTAGGGAGGTCCTTCAGAGGGATCTAGATAAGCTGGATCGCTGGGCTGAGGTGAATGGGATGAGGTTCAACAAGGCCAAGTGTCAAGTTCTGCACTCTGGCCCTGACAACCCCATGCAGCGTCATAGGATTGAGGATGAGTGGCTGGATGACTGTGAAGAGCAAAGGGACCCAGGAGTGTGGGCTGATGCTTGGCCGAACATGAGCCGACAGTGTGCCCAGGTGGCCAAAAGGGCTGATGCTATCCTGGCTGCATTAGAAATAGTGCGGCCAGCAAGAGCAGGGAGGCAATCATCCCCCTGTAGTCAACACTGGTGAGGCCGCACCTTGAGTGCTGGTTCAGTTTTGGGCCCCTCACTACAAAAAAGACATTGAGGCCTTGGAACGTGTCCAGAGAAGGGCAACGAAACTGGTGAGGGGTCTGGAGCACAAGTCTTATGAGGAGTGGCTGAGGGAGCTGGGATTGTTCAGTCTGGAGAAGACGAGGCTCAGGGGAGACCTCATGGCTCTCCCCCTGAAGGGAGGTTGTGGTGAGGAGGGCTTTGGCCTCTTCTCACAGTCAACAAACAGGACACGAGAAAGTGTCCGCAAGTTGTATCAGAGGAGGTTTAGATTAGACATAAGGATAAACTTTTTCTCTCTCAGAGTGGTCAGGCGCTGGAATGGCTGCCAAGGGAGGTGGTGGAGTCGCCGGCCCTGGCAGTGTTCAAGAGGCGTCTGGATGAGGAGCTATGAGATATGGTTTAGAGGCTTGTGGTAGCAATGATAATGGGAGGATGGTTGAACTAGATGATCTTGCAGGCCATTTTCAACCTTGTGATTCTATGATTCTATATCCTATGAGAAAATAATCATCCTTGCCTATCAAACAAACAAACAACCAACTGTATTTCCGTTTGTTGCCAATGCTCTAGGTCAATTTAAAGGCCAATACAGTTCCACTTACTATCAAGAAGTTGCACAAACTCAATTCATTTTTCATCTACGTTAAGTCAGTTACTCCCTAACTCACAATCAGAAAAAGAAAAAAGAATATCTTTTCTTTCATTGTGGTTAATGTAAACTCCAAATTCCAGAGAAATAAAAATATGGCTGCGTATGTCCACATATCTTACTGCATGGCATTATAGGTGACAGTGATACACAAGTTAAGATTATCCCAGGGTAATATTCAGTGCTTCATAAAAATGCACAATTTTGTAGTGTCATGAAAAGATAAAAATGTATCTAATGAAGGACCTTTTTTAGCCTGTCAAAGTACTTCACAGTTAATCATGTGTGGATTAACTCACTTTTCAGAATCTTCCAAACTTCTCAGGTTCAGAAAAAATGGAAGTATTTTTTCCTCCACTTTTTCCCATGACTCCACTCTCACTCTTGAGAGATGAAGAAAAAACTCATATTTGAAATTAGGGGCCAGTCGCAATTCTCTAATCTAATCTATTATTATTGGTTTGATATGGAATTATCTGCTTTTCTACTGAGATTACCTGCATTCCCTTAATAAAACTGAAATAGCTGCTCAAACTGTTTTGCAGTTGAACTCAAATTGAAGACTTTATCTTCACTATGATTTAGAGTACTTTCTTATGACAAAACCTAGTCTTTACTTCATTTGTTCCAGAAAATCATCACTATTCCTGCCAAGCATATACACGTGCTTTGCATCAACTACATTTAGGGACATTAGAATCCAAGTTTTGTGGGGTCCCTATAATCCCCAGGCTCAATATAAAATGGCTTTCAGAGACTCACCTACAAGAAGTTTAGGTAACTGCCTTCTGCTCTGACTTACATATTTTTGTTCGTTTCTCCATAGATGTCACTGCTTTGCCCAAAGTCACCTACTTTGATCTCTGCAAGGTTTCAGGAATTCCCTGTGTTTCCACAGATGTCATTATTCTGACAGCTACAGGATTTACAAGGAAAATTGGACAGATAGGTTCACGCTTCTGCATTCAAGCTCAAGATTCTGATGACAGTTTCAAAACCAGGTTCTTTAACATTAAACGTTAGAGTTTGTTATGCATTTTACTTTAAGGAAAAAACAAAAAATCACCTCCTTCACCTGACACTTGTTTTTCTCTTGGTCTCATGCATCAGTACGAGAAGGAACAGGTCTGAAATCTCAGAAAAAGGAAGATAACTCCAGCTAAATTACGACAAAAGGACACAAGTGGAAATTGAAAAACAAGCGCACTGTTCAGACATTCATGCAACTTCTCATATAGATACACATAGTCTGGTGCTAAGAGACAGGTTCCTGGAGATAACAAAACAGAGACCAGTGCATTTTGCTAATCCACCTGTTTTTCCGTTGCTTTTCTTGCTGAAAGAAAATATACTTGTCTTTCTTGCTAATTTCCCTTGGGACTAAAAAATAAAGGAAATTTCTCATTCTCTCCTTGAGTCTACAAATTGCAAGGTGTGTTACTGAGAAAGGAAAAACAAAACAATATCCTAACAACATCAAAAATATCCTAACAACATCAAAAATTTGACTATTATGGAAATCTTGATTAGCCTACAGATGGGAAAGAAATACTCAGATTAGCTTGCTGGACAAGTGGAAACAAATGAAGCACACTATACATTTTAATAAAAGCCAAAAATGCATACACTGTCTTTCACTCTCTCACCAGAAAGAATGATTTTTCCCACTCACTCCCTCAGGAATGTGCTTACAAAATTCCACTTCCCCTGACTCAATTATTCCAACTTCAAAATTCTTCCCAATTATGGCCATGTTTTCAGTTGCTTGTTTAAATTGTGTTTGACGGCCTCTACTACCTGCAGATAGTGCTTCATTTCTTTCGTTTCTTTTCTAGAAAATAAACTATGTCTGCACATTGCACTTTCCATCCTCAAGGAAACTGGCAGCTAAGGAAGCAAAATATAGATTTGGGAAATGTGGAATCTCTACTGATCTGTCTCAAACTTCCTACATGCCAAAGTACATGCCTTTGGACATGTAGAGCAAACCACAGAGAACTCTGACTGTATTAAAATTGCACTGTGTCTTCTTGAGATATTCCTCTCTCTACCCTCTCTCAGAGATTGCTCGCTCCAGAAAACATTTGCCTTGGTCTTAGCAGAAAGCCACTTTAATGACAGCTGAAGCAAACAGCCCAGGTTGTGGCTGGATCTTAAAAAGAGAGAACTACACTCTCATTTGCTTCCTCTAGTACAGAGCAGTAACCTCTGTTAGAAGGACAAAATTCAGCAAAGCATCCTAGGTCACACAGCTAGGCTCAAATAAATTTGACCATCACAGCTCTTAATTCTTATCAAACCAAAATAATAATCCAGTTCTCCTCTCACAGAATATTGTCATGCTAGCCTTAATGATGTTGCTAAAACCATGTGAAAACCTTTGATGGAAGCAGCTAAGGAGGGCCAAAACTGCAGCCTCAGCTTTAAGACCCAAGTAGCTAAGGTTTTCACGGTTCAGTGACTTCCTCCAGAGTCTGTGATGACAATTACAGATACGGAATTTCTCATCTTCACCCCTCTGAAAACAGCTTTCAGAAACTCCTAACTTGATCCAGGCTGAGAGCAAGATTACAGGGAAGAAGGGCAGAAGGAGGGGGAGGTCAGGCCCACCCTTCTGACTTCCCCATTTCCCAGTTTTATCACTTACCCATCCCATGAGGCAGCATGCCCTTTCTGTGGCTCTTTGCTCCGCACAAGTGCAAACAGACCAGACCAGACCAGACCAGCATCTGCCCCCTGGTGCCCCAGCCAACAGCAAAGTTCTCTGTTGGCTCTGCTGCAGGCTGTCCTCCTACTTCACTGGCTCTTGCATTACCATCCACCTACACAGATTAAGACACAGTTTCTTTCCTTCCTCACTTCCTTAAATAACGAATTGATGAGGTGCAAACTTAGAGGCAAGTGGTATCAGCAAACTCACACAGTCTGTGAACATTTTTCTTAAACCATAATGGCTGTGTGTCATACATAGTAAATAGGTTAAGTCATCTACTTCAGTGAAGGGAAGCAATCTGTTCTCTCTCTGTCATGTCTTCTGACGTGCCAATCTCCAGGTGCATCGCGTGAGCAGAAAACGCTTAATTTTTCCAACAAGATCTTCATTCCCAGCAGAGGATGCAGAATGGGAGGGCACATACAGCCAGCCATACTGCATTCACTTCTCTCTGCTTCTTGCGTATAACTTGTCTTCAGGTGCCTATCACTTGCTTCAATGGATTGTCTGGGTTTATTTAGATTTCTTTACCTAAACAACTCTTTTAAGGAAATCCACGCTGTTATTTATAAGTGTATTTTGGAACATTTGCATTAAAATCTTGTAAATAACTGCTTTACTTTTAAATACAGTTTCATCTAACTAACAAAACAAAGGCAAATTGATGTAACAGTAAAATAACAAACAAAATGATGCATCAGAATTGCACACCAATTCTTAGGAACAGTGCATTCACTGACAATTAAAAAAAACTAGCAACTCAGGTACTCGGGATTTCACTTTGGAGATGGATGACATTTTCTCTCTGCCTAAGGTCTTTTGCTTTTCTTTATGCCTACCTGCACCACATAAGAGACAGATCCAGATTTGACATTATCAACATACTGCACTCTACTTCTGTCTCTTTGCCAGATTTTTAAGACTGTTAAGTGTGCAACTGAGAAGTCATGATGAGCGTAGAAAATCTGTCTCCTAAATGTCTTTATATTGCCTTTATTAACTTTCACATGCATGGACAAGATGTTGCTGTGACAGACGGCAGGATGGGCTGAGCCTGATGTTGACATCACTTCCTCTAAAGAATGAGAATGCAAAGGCAACCAGTAAATATCACTATGTTCTCACTTCATCTGCATGTGTTGACTCAGTGTGACCTACACAGCCAGCACCAGAGTGGGAAATGAAGTAGAAGCACTGGTAGTCTTTGGTCGAGAAGCTGACACAGAATTTGTCTTTCACATTGCATTTTAGAAATGCAAGAATCACTAAAATAAATCTTTACTTATACTGATTTAAAATTTTCAGTAAACTTTCTGGAGTTCATTTCCACGTTATCCCTTCCCTTTGCTACTGTTTCCTAAAATGACTGAAAATTACAATATGAAATCTGTAGTGTTTGTGCAATTTGCATAAAATATTTTAGCACACTTTTAAAGGATGTGCAGTTAAATTTACACTCTGAGCCTAGTTCATTTAGACTTAAAATTTGAATGCTTTCCAATATGAAGTCACTAACTAGTCTACACCAGGCCACCGTAAGCCTGGAATATTTCCATTCATGTCAGTGCAATTGATGTCGAGTTCCAAATTGCAAAAGGCAGGAGATTTTGATGCACTGGAGGTTTGGGAGCGAGGCAAGTTGACTGCAATTTAAGCACAGTTTTCAAAGCCAAAATTGGTGAAAGATTCCATTAAAAGAAACCCGTTTATACAGGAAAACATTTTTAGTTTGGATCAGCACAGTATAGATGTACACAGTTTTCTGTATGGCATTAGCAGCTGACAGGCCCAAAGCAGACAACTGAGGGGAAATATTTTAATTCCATGCCCTCCTGGCCAGTGTTTTATCAGCACCAACTGTTTCAGACATTTTTTGCAGCATGGTAATATTTGCAAGTGCTTCCTTCAAAAAAAAAAAAAAAAAAAAAAAACACAACCAAATTTAATTCCAAGTGTGCAGAACTGTTTTGACACAACTGATCAATTGCTAGCAAACAGAGCAGATTCAGGACATACTTGTTCCATTTGCTAAATTCAAATTTTCCCACATGCAAGCCAAGGGAATTAAGGTTGATAGGAGTGAGTTTTTCAGGTTTTTATTTTATTTTATTTTATTTTTTTTAAGTCAGCTACTGTGGCTCTCTAAGTTTGTTGCCAGCAGATTGAAAGTTCAAGGGTGATAGCAAATTTATTTTTCAGAGAAGAACGATGACAGAGAAAACGCAAATATACATCTCTCTCTGGCTAATGCTTTTTCTAGATACCAAAACCTAACTTGGCTTTCTGTATTCCATAATGTTCCCTTTCAAAACAGACACAAAGTAGCACTCGCAAAAACTACTTCCAATTACATACACGATGATTTGATATAAATCATTTTAAAACTAAAACCCTTCTGCCACGACTTTCATTTGGATAACAATTTCTAATACAGTAGTTGCACTTTACAAAAATTAGGTCAGACAACACATTAAGAAGGCCTACAGACCTCTATTCTACAGACTGTTCTATCATCACTGAAGTAAAAGGGCAGTGCTTCTGTGCA
This sequence comes from Lagopus leucura, assembly GCF_019238085.1. NCBI lineage: Eukaryota > Metazoa > Chordata > Aves > Galliformes > Phasianidae > Lagopus > Lagopus leucura. The sequence goes on along the minus strand of NW_024962264.1, from coordinate 36,133,453 downwards.
ATAGTAATGCATTTTTGAGCACAGCAGTTTTTCTTCCAGGAAGTCTCCTCAACAGGTTGGGTACTGTTATAGCACTTATTTTTAACAGTAAAGTTTTAAAATCTTCAGCACTCTCTTCTGAGAATTACAAGTAACAGACACAGAATTTTACTGCAGAGAAGTAATGTGCAAAGAATGCAGCCAATGCACAAGGATGTGTTTGTTACTAATGATGTAGGAAAAAAAAAGAAAAATGCTGATATGCAAAAAATAGGAATTATTGCCAGATGCTGCCCTCTTCCAGGAATGCTAGCTCAAATGAAGAAGCTGCCAAATTCAGTTTTTAGAATATAATCTTGATGATTTTGGTCTAGTAAGGGATTATTTTACCTACCTTCATCATACCCATGTTCTTGGAGAGGAAGAGGGCAACATGGAACCAAAATCAAATTTTCTGATAACAGGTGACAATTGCATTTTTGCAGAACATGATTCAAATGAAAATAAAAGTGTATGCTGCTAATAAAAACAGGTATTAGCCATAGCAGAGGAAACACCTGGAGCATGATGACTGGCTATCTCTGATCTTTAAAATCCAACAGCAATCTTGCAGGAAAAAAATCCTTGCTGCTAAAAACCATATGTCTACTTCAAAAGAACTGAAAGCTTCAGAAAGTCTTTTAAGAAAATGCTTTTGTATGTCAACGAGGAGAAACTCCTCTTTCCATTAATTCATCAAATTGTTCTTTCCTCAGCAAAACAACTACAATTATGAGAATATTAATGAGTACAAGTCTACTTGCATTGTTGAATACTGTCAGAAGCTGTACCTGTCTATCAGCTCTGCAGCTTTGCATTTGATTTATGATCACCTTGATCTGCAATACAAACATTTTCTTGCGAAGAAATACATTCAAGTACTTTATCTTGAAGGAACATCTACCAACTACAAGGTTTAGCCCCGCCTACAGAGAAACTACAGCTTGTAAAGGACGAATCCTTCCTTGTTCACCATGGGAAGTACAAGACAGCCTGGCTTCTCAGCTTGTACAAGCCTTATATTTCCAGCTTTATCACAACGACATGGGCACAGAAAAGGTTCTGCTCTTTTGATAATTTTAACTACCAAAATTGCCACTACCATTTTGGCAATTTTTCACCCAATTTCTCCAGAGAAACACAAAAAAAAAAGTGGACAATCAACCTATTCCTATCTTTGTTTCAAACTAATGGGTGACAGCCAGTAGAACCCTTGCCTATCAGGATGCATTTACATGGCCCCTCTGACATAGTCACAACAAAACAGATAATAACTTAGTTGAATTGAATATGAACCAGAAAAATGAGGAAGGGAGAGTAGGAAAAGAAACCCAACAAAACACAATCAAACCCCAAACAAACACACAAGGCTTTAAAAGTCTGTGGCTGAAAAAGTGATCCAAAAGGCCAATATGTTTTCCTTAACTAATCCTAAAAATTTATTCAGGAAATTCAGTTTCAAGTTCTAAGATGAGGAATTTGCAACAAATATGTTTAAGCTACAGGCTTTTTCACTCTTATAATATATCCTTAAGGAATAAGTAAAAGCAATTCGGTTTGTTACTCTTATGTTGATTCTTTTCATATGGGCTATAAATACATTTTAAAGGTGAAATTTATACACAGTAAATTTCATTACCCATGCAGCCTACAATTTGTGCTAGTAGAGCTGCCATGCTGCATTTTTGACAGGAGGATTTTTAACAGGTCAAAATCCAAACTGAACACAAACGAGAGGAGCAGCCTGAGCAAAAACAGAAGGCAATTCAATGACAACTGCAAAGTAGGGCTTTTAGGTAGCAATAAGCACTGCTTTTTTTTTTTTTTTCCTAACAGAAACAAGATCTGGGTTTTACTGATAACCCAACACGTAGATGAGTCAGCAGTGATCTGATGTTGTGGGGAAAAAAAAACATCCTCTTTAAAGACGCATAAAAGTGACTGGTGAAGTAAAACATATGACAGTCTGTTTAATGCATGGAAATACAACAGCTGACAAAGGATTTTCAATCTGCTGTAGGAAAAGGAAATGCATTTGCTTAATTTCCAAATGTTCAGACATGAGAGGGAACATACCTCGAATATGGCTGGTTCCTTTTTAAGTATCAGTGTGGCTTCAATGCACTCTGACCAGCACTGTACCTCAGTGTGGGTGTTCTACCGGGAACAAACCCATGGGGGATAATCATCAACTGATCACAGCTTAGCCAGTAAAGACAGGACAAGATCTTTTGTTCCTGCAACATTTTCTACCCATCAGCAGTGGAAGAAGAGTCATACACTCTATGATACACAAATGCTTTGGCCAGATTTTCCGCTGAGGTGAATTCATGCCAGTAAAGGAGTCACATACTGTCTTCAAATGCCCAAGAATGAAAATGTTTTAGAAACTTAGGGACTTAGAACAAAATAATGTGGCAGTACTGGTCTATGGAACACTGCGTCCTGTTCTGAGCACGACTTTTAATAAGATAAAATGTTCAGAGGAGAACATTAGGAATCATCATCAGTATGTAAACCAAGATCTAGGTAGAAAGATGGCAAGAACAGATCTTACCCAAGGAAGAGCAGAGACATGATAATAGATTTTGGGCATACAGGAGATTGATCAACTTTTGTAGCAAAGGAAGTCCTTCACTTAGGAATCGAAATCATAAACTTAAACTGAAGCAGTATAGAAATTAGGCAATAGAAAAACTATATAACTAAAATTATGTACTGTATACTATATAACTAAAATTATAGCTAGGTCTGCCTGGGGGAAATCTTTGTTGAAGATTTAAGGAACAAGGTAATTCCAAGTATTTTAGTGATGTTTTTGTTGCCATTTCCTGAGAGGGGTGAGTCAGGGAATTTATTATTTCTTACATCCCTGTTCTCTGGAGGTGACTGTGTGGATATGGAAATGCCAGCTTGCTCTCTCCATTGATGGCTGGCTACGAGCAAGACCATTTCAGTTCAGGAGCCAAACCAACATAGCTTCACTGTGCCCACGTCAGCCAGCTGAGCTTTGCTCAGATCCTGCTCACCTCGCTGCGCAGCAAGAGCAGCTGGATCCACATCGCAAGGCTGAAGCAAACAAGCTGAGCAGCACGGTGCTTCATTTGTTCCTTCAGCACAAAGACGGCCAGCCCCACACTGCTACTGGAACACTGGCAGCGCCTGCGGCAGCCGGGTCCAGCACAGCCAGGCAGCGCCAAGCAGGGCTCGGGCCAGGGCGCTGCAGATGCACGCCAAACATCTGTGCTACTGAAAACACCTTGTTCTCATATCAGATTGCAAACGAAGGTGTAACAAATTTCCCTACGTTGCTATGACAAGCTGGCAGTGTAAATTCCAGGACTTGCAGTAAATCAGCGAGGCATGGCTTGATTCAAAAAGAGAAAGGCAAACTTGAAAGGTGAATAAACATGCCTATATATCACGCTGCATATGATATCATGTCATATCTAATTAGAAAATCCTGAACTGTTTTCAAGTGCCTTAGGTTTGTTTTCTTTTTGAAGAATTTGCTTAGCACTACCTCTGTAAAGTTCCCACTCCTCCTTGTTAGGATCACCTTTTCCAGGTTTAACATACTACAGTGATGGAAAGGCGCAGGCTAAATATCAACTATTTATTGGAAAATCCCCTTTGATAGAAGGCTTTTGAAGTGTTTTAAAAATATTTTCGGAACTGTGCAAGGACTATTATCTATGACAAATCTTAACACGTATATACTTCTGTGGTCAACTACAATAAATCCAGCTTTAAAAGACTCTGACAAGTATAAATATTCTTGCACTACAGATACAAAACTTACATGCCAGTAACTGAGAAACATAAACATAAGTTCTGTTCCTGTCTGAAAGATATATCAAGCATGTAATTTAGCCAAAAATACCTGAGGAATTAGGGAGAGAACCAAATGACGGGGTGATTCCATTCTTTCTTCAGGAGAAGAGGTGGCTTGGCTTCCCCTTTTTTCAGTGTTGGAGGCAGGATAACGGGAAATGCAAAAAAAATGGATTAAGTCTGGGCAGCTGAACTGATGGCCCCTGGAAAGAGACGTAAGACTCCAAAAGCACAACCTGTTGGGCCAGCGTCCAGGAAAGTCTGGATGACATTTGAGTGGCTACAGGCTTAAAAGTGATTCTGGGACAACCTAAAATACTCAGATTGTGGTGTTGGTTTATTTTTGCTTTGCTTTTCAATTTTAATTTGCATGGTGCAAAAAAGGTCAGAGAGGCATTCTTAAGAACAGGAGGAAAATGCTACAGAGGACCTTTATTACTGGGGGGACATGCCTTTCCTGTGGAGAGATGGGAGACTGCAGAAGGAACCTGCAACTGGGTCAAGTTAACAAATGATAAACTTCAGAAATCTTCCCTGCTCCAAACATATTACAACAATGTCATAAGAAAGTTCACCAATACAGATGTGCAAACTGAAGCCTGGACACGTGGCGCTGTCTGCCTGTGGCCAAAAGGCAATTCAAGAGAAGATTTAGACTGGGACAGATGTGGAAATCCTTATAGCATCCTCTAACCACTATCTCACTTCTCTGCTAGCTCCGCTAAATAATCTTGCCATTGTTCTTCTTGAAAACATCTTATCTGTCAAAACTCTAATTTGTCTTTTCATTTGTTACTTCTTTCTTCAGCACAGTAAAGCCCAAGGAATTTCATTCAGGACATCTTACATAAAGGAGGAACAGTCATATAGTTTAACAAAGGCACTTTTAATCACCTCCTCAGAGACGTTCATTTACCTCCATTGAGGTAAGTCTACATAGGATCCTAACTGTGGTGTATTCATTTCTATCTAAGATACTCGAAGAAGGGCATGTGCAATGGTTTGATAACTCCCTATGGAATAAACCTTTACAAAAAAGCTGACTTTCTGGTGCCAGCCATAGCATTCTCAACAATCACCATTTTACTTACACCAAGCTTTGACATATGAATATGAAAATTCATGTCTGGCATGAAAATCCAGCATTTGAAAACATTCTAAATGCTTTTCTTTTCTATTCCTATGTTCCGTATATATTTAAATCAATGATTCTAATGCAAAACTTGTCCTTTATCTGCAATTACCATCAACCTAACTGCATTCAGTGTTAGGTACAAAAAAAAAAATCTGTTCTCACACAAGCACCCCTATCATCATGTCTGTGCTAATCTAATAACATACATATCTTTAAACACACATTCATCACAAAAGAAACACAAACCACAAAGCAGCTTTCTCCTAACTAGAAGGCCAGGAAAGGGTTTGTTCACCAATTGTCCCTGTATGTGTGATGGGTGCCATCACCTCACAGACAGGGCTTCCCAACACAGGAACCTGGGCAAAGGACTCAAGCTCACAAAGTAAAGCCCATTCCCTTCATGAATGGTTAATGCCTCTTCATGCTGTATTCGCTTCTGACCCTAAACATAGATGATCAATAGTTTTCTAAGAACTCAAAATGCCAGAATAAAAACCAACAACTACAACATGAAATCATTTCAACTGGAAATGCTTACTACAATTTTTTTTTCCTGTAAGTTGTCTCAGGCTTGGACATTAAGGAAAACAAAATAACCCACAAACTTAATTTTGCCTTAGGAATGTTGACTCACCATGGCTATTGGTAGCGAAACATGTTTTCGCTACTGAAGTGAGAAGATGTGACTCAGTTACACAGAGGAAACTTGTTGAATAAACACAGTGTCGTCCTCTTATGACAGCTTTCCAGAGTCAAAAAGCACTATAAAGACTTGCATAGAAAAGCTACACCTCTGAAAGAAAACTTCTAAATCAACTCATTGTCAGAGATCAGGACTGGTTAACAAATGCAGTGTAGGAGACAACAGTTGGCACAAATGCAGAGTATTAAACTTCAAGGTCACTTGAAGGTCACACTTAGTAGCAGCAGGCACAGTATCAAAAGGATGCTAAAAAAGCCACTTGGCTCCTGCTGACAATGCTGATAAGAGGCTCCGAGTTCATACAGAAGCCATTAACACACTACTTGTGCTACATTTTCCAGGCTGAAAACAGCCAATGTTTTGTATGGCAGAAATATAATGCACTGTACAAAAAGACTGGAACCCAAAATCAACAGAAACATCTCCTCTGAAAGCATCTATGAAAACATTTGACCCCTCCAAGAGCCTGCTGTTGCTGGACTCCGTCTGCCACCAACTCAGACCTGGCAAAGGTTTACAAGGAGCAGGTAAAGTGCCAAAATTTCAAGTTGCTACAAACAAAACAGAAGCCGGTAACAACGGAAACGCAACACACAAACCTTGCAATTGTCTGAGATGGCAAAACTTACTAAATGTTGAAATCAACAGAAAACCTTCAGACTCCAAGAGATGCTACGTGAGGTTTCACTGTGGGAAACACATTACTGCCAAGGGTTGTAAAAAATAATCTGTGACGCAGTAAAAACTCAAGAAGGCTATAATAGTGCCAAACAGTATTACCTAAACTCTTAATCTTTATATAAGACTGCATCATGCACAGAATATACCCCTAGTATGAGCAAGATGGCCAAGTATTCCTGAGCTCATCACAGAGCCTTACTCTTTTTCACCTTAAAAGACTATACATTCTGCAATGTAAAAGGGCTACAACTACTTACTTGCAAAATTAAGACCCAACAGAGCATTTCCTTCCTTCTAGCTTCATACATGGGCTCAAATTCTCATTTTCCTATTAAAATGAATTCCATACTGTAAAAGCAGCAACAATCTGATTAAGAAGAAAGACGACAGAAATAAATCTCACAAATTGTAAAGCAGCTTCAAGGAAGTATGCAGCTGACACATGTAAGCCTCTGTATGCTTAGTAATGTATATACTTCCTGCGTGGGTCTGGTGAAAGTACGGGGAACAGTTGAGACTTTCAGAAATAATGCTAAATTTAGTGCTGTTGTATCCTCACCAGTATGCTGTGGTCTTGGAAAAACAAGATTTATTAGGACCGTGATAGTGCTGACTCCGAAGAGAGTGCGCTCACGCTGGTTAAGAAGGCCACAGACCAAACACTTAAACACTCCAAATACTTTATTTTTTTTACCAGGAGCAATTCTACAGGGGGAGAAGCAACACTGATGCGATTTGCTCCCTTCCCCTGCTCCAAAAATATTTGTTGTGGCAAATTAGCACCATAAAATGCTTTTAGGCTGGAAGGGATTTATGGAGGTCTTTTGGTCCAACCAAATTTTAGTATGAAACAAGTATTTTAAATTATTAGAAGCAATATGTTTGAATCTTTTCAACATTTGAATGTTTGACAATCTCCATTGTCTCCATTTCAGTTTCTCAGTGTCCATCACAAAGATTGCCCACACGCCACCACACTGTGCAACAAATACTAGAGGAAGGTAAACTGACAGTACTAAATGATCGTATAATAAAGTATCTTTGTCATGTGGATCTCTGCACAAAATGATAACCTGAACATTCAGCGTCTGCCAAAGAAGCTGAAAACTGTCTGCTGATGTTTGTGACTTTAAGCAAGGTTTGGGACATCTTCCTTTGTACTGCTTTCAATATCTTTTGTAGCTTCCAAATACTAGAATAAACACTTATGGCTGTAAGCATTAATAACAAAAAACATTCCTATTACTCCACATAGACCTTTTAAAGCAGGCATTGAACTGCTTTTTCCAAGAACACGTGGTGTGGGAATGCACTTTTGGTGCCTAAAGTGACAACCGTGATTAACCCTGTGCACTTTCTCACATTCCTCCTGCTCCACGTGTGAGGACCCCACAGGCCACACTTGCTGGTGCCATCAGTACAGAGCAACCTTCATTCTCCATTCCTTTGACACCTGTGCCCAAGGTGTGAGATACGGCTGATCTGCGGCTCACAAACAACCATCTCAAATTCTACACGTCAAGACAGTGAGACAGATGTCAAGGCACAGAGGTCTTACTGAATCAGGCATTTAAGAATATAAACAAACAAGCAAAGGTACAGATCTGTCAGATCTACAGATCTGTATTTATATTTAACCGTGTTACTTAACTTACTGCAGTTTGTATACACTGGACAATGAGAAAGGCAAATCTGTTGCCGCTATCTAGTTAATCCACATCAGATAATGCTATGTTTGCTTTATATTCATATAGGCAGTGGACCAAAAGTATTAAACAATATGATTAAAAAACATATAAGAAATATTTCCTGAAAGCAATGCAAGAAAAATTTATTACAACCTGCACTAAACTCTGCTACTCCCTTCATGTTATTTTTTTTTAATCCTTATTGTTCATATGTAGTTTCCTTTCCTGCTCTTTCCTCAAACATTCCTTTTTTAGCACATCAGCACATTACTAATTACAATGATATGAACAGGCTTTGAGTTTAACTTTCAGTTGAAGGCTATGGGGCATTTCACTGGATACAATTTTCTGCAGAAAGAACACAGGAGAGCATTGAAGGAGAACGAAACAAGAAAAAGAAGTCCTAATGTTTAATTATTTATTTGCTCTGTATGCTACATATACATGGACAATGTCATCCTAAGTGCAAGACATATAACAAGAACATGGAAAAAGACACCTCAACATGTTTGGCAGCAGTCCCACAAACTGTCGAGAAAGAAGCAGAAATAAATGATTACATACCACAAGAGTTATAAAGGCCTAGGGGGAAAAAATCCTGAAAATTTTCAGAGAAAAATCAGAATATGGAAAAAAGGAATTTCTGGAAGAAAACTGAACTTTCACTCACACAGCCTACTTTACCTCAGAATAAAAACAGAAATAATTTGTAGTGTATTGTTTTTAAAATACTTTATCATCACTCCCCTTCAGAACACCTTCTGTACTTAATATCTAATTCAAATGAGCCAGAGAAGAGTATGAGCTGGAAGAGAAGCCATCTAGTTCAACCTTTTCCCCAAGACAAATTCAACTACACTATGTCATTCCTGACATATTTGTCTTGTCTTTTCTTAATGACTGCCAACAAAGAAACTCAGCAATTTCCCAAAGCAAGCTGTTCAGGGTTTCACAGTCATTACCATTTGAGTTTTCCCTACTACCTAACAAGAAGTCTTTTCTTACAGAGGAAAGCCCTTTAGTTGTAGTACCATTCGCATTCACTGATCCCCTTCTGCCCACAATCCCCTTCCACCTTGCCATAAAGCCTTGATCTTAAATCAGTGAAGACTTATCTTGTCCCTTCTGATCTTTCCTCTAAAGTTATCTTTTTGAGATACCTGCTCACTCTCACAGTGACTCTATTCAATTTCGCAGTGCTCTGGGACAGCAATGCTCTGGTTTGGACACAAGTGCTCCAGCAACAGTGCAGAAGGGGTGCTTCACATATCCATCACGCTTCCCTCTTACACAAAGCAGTATGATGCTTACCTTTTTTGTAACAGCACAATATTGCTGACTTTATATTCAATGTATGATTTGCTATCTTTACAACTACTTTTCTAAAGAACTGCTGTTTAAGCAGTTGTTCACCATTCTCTGCTTTTGAGGTTATTACTCTTCCTCCAACATGTTCTTCCATTTGTCACTACTGAATTTAATTCTGCTTTTTCAGATTATTTTTCTAGTTTGTCAAGATGATTTTCAGTATTACTGCAGCCTCTTAAATCTTGGTATATCCTTCTTTGCCACACATTTAATTTTACTTTCCAAGTTCTTAGTGAAAACAATGGCCAAAATTACACTCGAGACCAATGACTGCCAAATCTCTTCATATCAGAGCAGACACAGTACAAGGCCATCTCTTGACACACTGGACAGACATTTTGCAATCCTTCATACTTCATTAATTACAAATATAATGGAGTGTTATTCACAGTATTTCTTCCTATAGAACAATAAATTTTTTCTGAATGTGCTGATCACCCGTAGAAACCACCTGGGTCTCTGTGCTTGTCTCTTTTGCCATGGCGGGCCTGCCCATCACTCACGTGCTTCCAAGTTCACTTCTTGCAAGGTGGTCTGAGAATATCTGACCTGGTGGCCTTCCTCTGCTTGATAGCTCACCAATACCCAGCTGGTTCAGGGCTCACACAGGGCAGTGAAGAGTACAGACCTCAGGTCTTTGAGACCCTCCACCTCAGGAGGCAGAAGATAACTTCTCAGTCACAGATGGTTGTTCTGAATCCTGCTCAGAGCAACCAAACAGCTGAGATCGCTCCCTATGAGCCCAGGAGGCAGGAGAAGGTGTATCGAGAGTCTGAACCCTCAAACTAGAATATTTCTGTTTGCTTGCAAGTCAGCTGCACTGCTTTCAATTAAAAATATTTTAAACTTTCTTCTATTCTACTTGTCAAAATAACTCTTAGTTTGCTGAGATATTGTCATTTTTAATGGTGAACAACATACAGCTACACATCCAGTCATGCCTGGATGAGCATGCATACTAACAAGTAATACACATGTGTGTATTATTTACACAGTTAATGAACCCACATAAAATTATTACAGCCTACTTCTGTCTCCTCTGGATGAGCAAGTTCACTGTATCTCATTTTCTCTCAGGGGAAAAGGGATTTATTTCCCCAGATCTTCAACATTTCTCAACATCTTCCATCTCCACATTCCATCCATCATGCAGAGCTTATTCCTGAGATTAGTGTGGGGCTTCCATGATTCATAAGTACTCATCGTAAAAGGGAGTTCAGATTCTTTAGTGATCTGTAACCCTGGCTGTGTATCAGTTTCTACAAACACAGATCCCCATACTCCTGTGTATATCAGAAGCCTTCCTGTGGCCCAAAAGGAGTCCAGAGCACGTAACAGACCGAGTTGATCCCTTAGAAAACCAGGGACATAGAACTGGAGTTAGTTACCTGCTGCCTTTGTAATGCCAAAAAAAAAAAAAAAAAAAAAAAGAATGACATATTTTGACTAGATTTCTTCTATTCTAATCCATCTTGTTTCTCAAATTCCTTTCCTAAATGAAGTACAGTCTAGTGAATACAACTACACTGCATATTATAGAGCTGGGTCAGATAAACATCTGTTGAGGTAGCTAAGCTTACAGCCTTTTTGTCTCACCAGCTAAAAGAAATACTTCTCCTTTTGGTTATAATCTTTCAAAACTTCTTTAAAAGCTCTGGGAAAATGTCTATACTACCTATGCTTTAGTAATCCTTCTTTTAAAAAGGAGATGACTGTTTGTGATAATGTAAGAAATTATGTAAATAAGCAATACTACATCTAACCATACCATAGCAGATTAACAACGTACCTTCTATCTCACCTCAGACAACTCTTACACACAGGTAAACAAAAAACTTCACACATAATCTTAAGATTTTCATTGTATGTTATATAACCCTGTAGTGTTCAATAAATCAAGACCATCTTAAACTCTACTGGCAAAAGTAGCTTACAGGAATAAGAAGTCATCAAGGCCATTAAGCACACAGATACAACAGCTAACTCAAGGAGTATTTCACCACATGCCAGCCTGTGGTGTCACCTGGGCACAGTCTGAGCACCCTTGTGTGTTTTTGCACCCTTTTCCTACCACCTGATTACAACCTGGCTACAATCCTTACTTTTTTATGATCTTCTATGTAAATTCCAATAAAATAATGTGTTTAGAAATGTACTTATTTTTCCTTATTGAGCCATGTCTATTACTTTTAAGAAAGAGGCTAAAATGAATACTGTGTCACGCAACAGAACTGGTGTGGAACACAAATTCTAACTTGTCTACAGTCTTTCTACAATTTATCAGCTGTTCAATACTTCTTGAGCATATGCAGCCCGCTGCCCTGCTAAAACCAGCACATAACAATAGCAGGAAGTCTTCAGAGAGCACTGGCTATCAAATTCTCAAGCCAGCTGCAGGAGCCCAGGCAGGAACTATAGCAGTTCCAGGATAGCTCAGCGAGGAGCAAACTCTCAGCCAGGTCACTGGTGCAGCTGCAGAGCAAGGGCTGCGCTGCTTCCCAAGAGTCGCCTCACTCCCCTCCCTGTTGTGGCCCCAGCACAGCCTGCCGGGACAGCACATCACACGTGGCAGCCAGCCCACTGGCTCACACATTTCTTCCCTACTTCCAACACTCAGCTCAGCTGCAGCCCCCTCCCTGCACCTTTAAATACAGAATGAAATAAAAGCTGTAGAACCTTGCCTCACTCTTAGCCTACAGGAATTTGACAGGTAACAGTGGTGGAGAGCAAGAATTTAAAGGAGGCCAAAGAGTCAAGCTCTGGACATGAGAAAGTGAAACAGAGGCAATGGTGAAAAAGACAGACTTACCAGCTGCAGTGCTGTGGATAACATGAGAAGAAAAAAAAAAAGGGATTAACCTCAGCTCTTTAACCTTCTCCCCCACAGTCATTCACTAGCATGGGAGAGCTACCAAAAAAGGGTCCCTTTACTAGTGTAAGCCTAAGAGAGATTGCCTGGAGACGTACAAAGAATTTGGAGCATTCAAAGTCTCTTTGCCTGAAGTCTAACTTCCACTTGGCAATTTAAGCCAGGGCTTCCTAATGACTCTGGTTTACACAAGTTCCTCTGTTTTCCACAGATCAATCAGTTACCGTTTGGAACACGCTACGCACAGTATGTGCATTGGGAAGCACAGAGCATCCAGGTGGGCCTTCAGTGAACGAACAGGCTTGAACTAACACATGCTGGAATTCAAGAAATAACAGCACTTCTCCTGGATTAAATGCTTCTGAGTCCTGGCATTTTAATTAAGGCACCTCTGCATTCAGAGTAGTTATCACCAGCATTTATCTTCAGGCTGCATCCCTCTGGATCTGTCTTGTAAATAGTTTACCCAAACCTATTAATCTGTCACCATTTCCTTCCTTACTTCTCAGTCATGCAGTCTTCTCTCTCTGCTGCTTTTATCCCCAAAGTAGAACAACATAAAAAAAAATAAAAAAATTCTACAGGTTTCAGAACAGCAGACTGAGAAAATAAAGATGAAGTATAAGCAAATTTACTTTTTCCTATAGAAGGTTCCAAAACCAAAGTAGGCAGATTATCAGAATTATTTCCGCCTGACAAGCTGATGAACAAAGTGGATTCCTTACAACATGCCTACTGATTGTTACCATGTATTTACACAGTAAACACTCTGCAATGGAGGATCAACATAATTAAAGTGAGGTATTGCTACTCCTTCCTTTATTTTTATTCTACTTAGCATAAAGGCAACCCCTGCAGCCTCCAAGAGCCAACACGGTACCCCAGCTCCCCCAGAATCCACTTCTCCCATTCCTCTAACCGCTGACTGAGTCATTTTGCAGCATAACGTTCCCTTTGTAAAGCACTGGTTCCCAAACCACGGTCCTCAGAAAGCTGGCTGGCTACATGCTGCTGGCACTGGTCCCCACTTCCAACTGCTGCATGGCTTTAAAGACAACCAGGATGCAATATAGGCTTTCCCAGTACTAATTACCCATGTTAGATACTACTTTAGTTGCTGCAGGGCAACTGTGTTCTTGTGAACAAGTGAGTAGATGTTTCAAAACAACTCTAGAGTCGTCCAGGGGGGGGGGGGGGCGGGGGCACAGGAAAAACCATGGGAAGCCTTGCTCTAGATATCGTGCCTGTCCTCCGTGCAAACCTCACTTATCCAGCAAGTCTGGAACTAGAGCGAGACCAGGAATTATCTCCAGTTTTACCATATGGAGATGAAGACACCAGGCCAGTTGCTTGTTTTATTTAAACATGTGTTTCTTCTACCAGCAGTATTAACATTGCTTTGTTCCTGTTTATATTTAAAGAAATGAGAAAATAAACTAAGTAACTTTTTTCCTCTCATTCCATTTTTGTTCTTTTAAGACTTCCCTGTTCCTGTCAGAGTGAGTTAAGCTAAACAGAAACAAGGCATTCTTGTTCCAGAGTAAATGTGTCCACATTTGGAGTTCTTTGGGAACTATTCCTACAGCTCAAATTCCTGTTGCCGTCAGCCCCTCTCCTTAAATCTTAGTAGCTTTCTCATGTAAAATGCCCTGAGGTTGGATTGTTTGCTTAATGGAACATGGTAACACACAAACTACCAAAGGCAGCAAGTTACACAATACCCATCCGCTGCTCTTACCACTGCCCCTATTTCAGGGGCTTCAGAGAAAAGTTTCCAAACGTTTGCAAAGAGGTGGCTGCATTATGATAAGAGGGATTCCGTGGCCCTGAGGATCCTAAGAGTTCTGAGCCCTTGCATTCATCCACGCGTGAGGCATTGTGGAACCATCCCATACACTCAATGCAACCCCCAGAGGGAACCTGCGTTAAGGTGAAGCTCAGTATGACCAACAAGTCAACGTGCAGCTGCAGTCTGTGCGAGGACACCTCACACCTACACTTCCCTAGCACGCAGCCCTCCTCAAAGTCACGACAAAATCTAACAGCAAATCCTTAGCTGATCGCTTTGGAGTACCAGCAACATTACTTGACAACTAGCACACATGTTAGCAATGCAGTAAACGTACACGTATCACAACACTCTGCTAGGGCAGCTCACAGTGCTGAATTCTTACTGGCTCTCAGAGTGCAAGTTTTATCTCGCTACTTCAAACATATAAGAAAGTCCACTTCACTCCAGGTTTTTAAGCGAATCGGAAAGCCACTCTTCTGCCTACAGGGTAAGGCAGAGGCATACCTGACAGGGTTCCACCCAAGAGACCCGGGTTCTTTTCAAGAGGAATGGCGTTTAAGCCTGTGAGTTGAAGGACGAAGCAGTAAACTTACTTTCCAGTGATAAACTGGCTTCTGGATGGTGTGCACATAGGCTGAACATAATAGTTCTCCAGTTTAACCCCTTCAGCAGCTAGCATGTCCAGAGTGGGCGTCCTGATCTCCGAGCCGTGGTACCCTACATCTCTGAAGCCCTGATCGTCAGCCAGGATGAAGATGATGTGCGGCTGCGAGCTGGGGGCGCCGACCCCCGGCTCTTCTCCCAGCGCTGCCGGCGCCTCTCCGGGGCCGCGTCCGAGGCTGTCCCAGGACAGGTAGCCGTAGGTGAGGAGGCTGAGCACCGAGAGGCCGGCCAGCACCCCCACCGCCAGCATTTTCCCCTTGCGGAGCCGCTGAGGCCAGCTACACCCACCGCGGGCCATTCACCTTGGCTGGAGCGAGAGCGAGACGGAGGAGAAAAATAATAACAAAAAGAAAAACACATAAAAAAAAGCCACCCGAGACCAAACCCAGCAGCCTGCGAGGCGGGGGCAGCAGCCATCAGGGGCCCCGCCGGGCGGGGAAGCGGAGAGAAGCCGCGCTCATCGCGGCCACCACCAACTTCGACAACTCCAGCCGCTGCCGCGGGAAAGGCGCCTTGGGCCGCCCTGCCCGGCGCCGGTACCGGTGCCGGCCGGGTGGGCAGGGCCGCGCCGGGGGTCACAGCACCCTCGGCCCGCCTCCGGCCCCGCGCCGGGGCGCCGCTGCCGACCCGTCCCGGGGCCGGTGCCCATGGCGGGGCGAGTCGGGGCGCCCCGGCGCAGCGCCGCCGCCAGCGGGCCGGGCCCCGCCGCCTCCCCCGCGCCCCTCCGCGCACAACCGGCCTCGAGGCGCCCTCCGCCCGCCCCCTCCGGCGCTGCCGAGCCGCTCCCTCCCCTGCCTCCCTCCCCTGCCCGCCTCTCCCCTCCCCGCCGCACGGCTCCGCCGCGGGCAGGGGGACCCCGGCTCCGCGCCCCCGCCCCCCGGTCCCTCCCAAGCTCCTCGCGGCAACTTGTGGCTCTCTCGTTTCCCGCCCCTCTGGCCTCTCCGCACCTCACCTCCTGTCCGTGCCCCCCGCCTCAAGGGCCCCGGGGTGCTGGGCAGTCCCCAGCCGGCCCCAGCCGAGCTGTACGAAGCGCCCGGGGCAGCTCCGTGCGGCTCCCGCTGCTGCCATTGCCCCCAGCCTGGCTGCGAAGGGCAACCCGGGCCGCCGGCGGGTCCCGCTTCTCCCTCCCAGAGCTATCGATAGTCGTTAGCGTTTTTGAAATCACCGCAAACGTCTGGAATGTATGAGTGTACCGGATTTGTTTTCAGCCGCAAAGCAGACCCCAGTCCCAAACCCTCCAATTCTGGTAAGACTGTGGCAAATGCGAGGAATGCTCCTTTTCAAACCACTATCATTTCTTAAACTTTGGGTTGAAGCATGAATGTGCTGCACTTGCAAAATACAACTTCCCCCTAGTCCTGAAAGACACTGAAACAAGCAGAAACTTACATTCATGCATGATTACGCTAAAGTGAAGTGAATATGCAGGTCTGACCTGCCTAACATGAGTCATCCCGACAGGAACAACTTTTTCAAACTAGTTTTTTTAATACGTTAACTCTTAACCAGCCACCTAGTCTAAGGCATGTGACTGCTGCACCTCAGAAGCCCTGGCTCAGTCCCGCTAACCCCACGCTGTCTGGTGGTCCTCTCTGATCAACATTTCCATCTCATTTTTACAAGCTGACCGTAGCACTGAAGTTTGCCCCTGCCACTCTGCTCCGCACAGCCCTGAGCACTGTTATCACCTCATATCTTCTGCAAAGCACAGGAATATTTTTGAACCTTGGAATATCTGGCACTGAATGATAAAAATCAGCTTCTCAAATGAAAAATATCTAATATCAGCTTTACCACATCATAAGAGGCAGAACAAGAACAGATTTAATGGTTCCTCTATTGGATGTTGAATATTGGTGTATGTTCTTCACTTACCTTTAACAACATTGTTCAACACAAGTGTCTGGATTTTGCTTGCCTGGATGTCTACGCAAATGTAATTCAGTTCATAACAGCACTTGGTGTTCTTGTTCTGGAGAGAAAAAATAAAATTAGGCTATCATCACAGAACCTTAATTTTTGTCGATTCAAATTGATTTTGTGCAATCTATCATGAACAGAAATGTCACCACTAAAATTTTCACCAAAGAAGAGTTACTCAGAAATAACTTTTTCTCTGTACTTGACAGCAGCGCAGCAGGGGGAACATGGAAACAAAAGTAGATTTGGTGATGTCAATATGCTACTTAAGGGCTTGTCAACACTGGAAAGTGGTATTGATAATATCTTCATTGCAGAACCTACCAAGTTTAACTCCCAAGGTGGAGTTCCTCTGAATTCAAAAGAAGGAACTTTACAGCATGTTAACTCAAGCTCTTGTCAAAACCAAACCAAACAAACAAACAAAAAAAAACAACAACCAACAACACCAACACCTCCAAATCTTAAACTGAAGAAATTCTGAAACCTTCATGTACTGAAATGACATTGCCTTAAAAGAATTCTCTATTCAGATTTATTATTATTATTATTATTATTTTACACCTTTTTCCTCATATATAGGACACCAAAACTGGATTTGTAGTGCAACTTTGCCTCAATGCATCTACCGCTGAGTGGTGAACAAAATACAGTGTCCTCTTAATGGAAGCATCATGGGTGCAGGTAAACATTAGAGCATCACACTAAACATCTGATAAAAAGGATTCACATTTTCTAGTAACTAAAGACATTTTGTATTAATTTCTGTTTTTCATTGTCTTAAAAGAGAAATACTAACATCAAGTATTGCTGAGCACTTATTAAGAAAACATGATAATTCATATATTACGTATCCATAAAAATTATCTGTAATTATGCAAATACGATTTTGCTCAGATAATCAAGACATTTTCAACACATCCAAAGAACTCAGAGTGGCAGGCGGCTAGCTAAAGGGGACCGCTCCTGAGCAGGTGATTGTCAGCAAGCAGAACTAGGGAACCAAACAGAAGAGTCTAGAATACAGATTCTTGCAGTCAGAGAAAAAAAATGTATCATTACACAGATGCATCACAGTTTATCTCCCTAGAGACCATGGGTATGAGCAGACAGCAGGAGAGCTCAGCTTTTGATTTTCCAGCCGTGCCTTATGAAAATGCCTGTTAGCCATACCAAACCCTGTTAGTCATTGCCTAAGTGCAGCTGAAGATATTTGAGGACAACCTCATTAGACATCCCTGAGCTTGGCCTTCTTTCTTTATGAGACTGACAAAACTTCCCTCTTTTTCTCCTTTCCCTTTTGTGAAAACTAAAGTACGCTTCTGCCAGGAAAATATCTGCTGACCTTGAAGTAAAGAGGCCTGGGAAGATAACATGCTACCCATAATGTTGCACTTCAAAAAATACTGGTACCACTCAGGAGCTGCAAGCACGGCTTATGCAGCCCAGTCAGGATGCTCAGTGAAAAGCAGAGCTCTGAAAGCTGGAGAAGTGTTCTTCCCTTAGGGAAAAAAATACAGAACCTTCACAGATATTTAAACTTGACTGTAGTGAATACATTAATCCAAATATACAGTAGTTAAAGTCAAATTTGTTATACCATTAGGAAATGATATATTTTTAGCACTTATTAAGCAGCCTCTGCAAGTACTGAGACCATAAAATTAAGTCAATTAAGGATGCACTGGGAAGATGACTTTAGTTGAAAGCTCGTCTGCAGTTATCTTCAGTCAAGGTAGGGGCTGTTGTTAGACATGCCCTTTTCCCCTCATTTCAGATCAGGATGCCAACTAACCTTTTGGAGACAGACGTTCGACACACAAGTATAAGCGCAAGAAGATATTAGCTTTATAAAGTTAAGTGCAGCTGAAAAATTAAAGGAGACCATTCCTTCAAAGTCAATCACGACACAGACCAGAGTTAGCACTAGCAGAGACAGCAAAGAATTAGACTGGGTGAGGGCTATGCAGCAGGGCCTGGGAGGCTGAGACTCAGGGACGACTGTGAGCCATGGCTCCTCTCTTTCTCCCTCTGTGCTACTGAGCTGCTAACTGCAGCACTAGATCAGGTCAGACAACAGGGAGCAGGGCAATGGGTCGTTCCTGGAGAAATTAACAAACAAAAATCTATATTTAAATGAGATACATTATCAAGGGCTACAAAGATGGGGAAGGATCTGAAGGGCAAAACATATGAGGAGCTCTGAGGCCCAGAGCAGAGGAGCTGAGGGGAGGCCTCATGGCGGCTCACAGGGAGCAGAGGGGCAGCGCTGAGCTCTTTATGAAAATAGACCCAAGTGACTCTAATGTTATCCTACGATAACACTGTAACTGCATTTTCAACACATCGGTATTAGAAGGGTAAGTCTTACTAGGTGGAGACCGTGTGTTTCTTCTTCCACTCAGAGCTGTCAGTAACAAGAAAGGTTGCAGTTCAAGATGTGCATTCCACTGCTCTTCCTGGTTATGCCTGAGGCCAGAAAACTTCATGTTTAAAGAACAGCTTTCTGAGCTGTTATTTTTAGCTTGCTAACTACAAACGTAGGAAGAGCAAAGCAGACTTTGGCCTACACACACAGCCAATATTCTTTTTATTTGCCAGAGCAGGAAACGTAACTAAGCATTTCCTTTAACCTGTTATTGCTTGATATATATATTTTTCATACCACTGTCCTCAGCATACCTGCCTAAGAATAAAGGACAAAAGCAGGACTTCAGTGCTCATTGCTGTGCTGAGCCAGGCGCTCATCACTAGAAACAGCGTATTATAAACACGAATAAAAACTTGGTGAGTCATGGGACTTAGATCATCCCCTTTGCCTTCATTGGTGGAATCTGGTAATTAATTCACAGATGTGCTACTTGAGAATTATCAGATTCCACCCATGCTTACTCCCTGGTTTGTGATGACATAACCAGAACTTTGCTGTTAACTGATTCTATATTTAACACAGATTTTCCCCAATTCCCTGCTGTATTTCATAGGCAAAGGTCCAGGTTCTGATCTCAGCTGCCTGCTGTGATGTAAATGACTCAACTGATCCCATTAAAGTCACTCTAAAAATTTAGGACTTGACCTTGGTATACCTCTCATAATGGTCCCTGTAATGACTGAAACAACAGAACTTCAGAGCTGGTAGTTGCCTTCCTGGAGGACCCTCCTGTTTCCCTGATACGTAGGGCTTGCTACCCTAAATGAAACAGAACCAAACTCTTTAAATTCGTACAGTTTCACTGAAACAACTGCTTCTGGAAACCGCAAGCGGATGATATGTTGCCTAGTGCACTTCCTTAGGAAAAGGGGATATTTTAGTAGTAGCCAGGAAAATTCCCTGCTGAAAAGTGTCATGTAGTTCTTAAAGACATTAGAGAGGACACAATGCTTCTTGGCTGCAAGTGGGTATGCATCATGGCACAGTAGTTATGTTGACTTACTAATTATGAAGCCCAGTCTGAAAAAGAGTGGCATTTATTGCTTTTATTTACAGTGTATAGTGTATTTACACTGTCCTTTTGCAGCAAGAGCTTCCCAGTTGCAAAAGCAAAATGGAATTTTGCTACACCACGGACGAGGAGAAAATATTTTGCACAGGCAGTGGAACAGTGACATCACAGATTTTTTTTTTTTTTTTTAAATATACAAGGTCACCTGCTACATTTAAAATTTGTCTTAATACCTGAGTAATTAAAAAGGCCCGAATGAGAAATAGCACAAGGCAAAGTAAATATAGAAATTTTAAATATGATGGGTCTTTTCAGAATAACTACAGTTTCACAGCAGAAAAGAAATCTTTGTGAAGAAAAAGCTATTCTAGTTTAGGAGGGATAATGACATAACCTGCTGTAAGTATTATACCAACTGCCTGTCATTCATAAAACTACCTTTCTTTTCCAGATGACAGTAAAGTTGAAAGTACAGTTTGGTCAAAAGCTTACAGTTGTACCAAAACATAATTCTACGTAATGCTTTTGGCCTTGCGTGAAATATCTGATTTCAAAGTTACGGGTGCACAGCTGCAAAAAACCTGTCCCTTTCTAACATGAGCTTCAAGGGAGAAGGATGCTTTTAACTTGGAATAGTGAATGGTATTCAGAAGGAGGAATGATAATGAAATGCTTGTAAGGTTCAGGATGTTTAAAATAGTTGTTAAATACTAGAAATAGTATTTGGATGACTCATTACTTTACAAAATACAAGGTTTGGGTCAAATAAAATACATTTTCAGGTCCCATAGTTCAACCAGCTGTGCCTGACTAAAAGGGAGGTTACAACATAATTAAAACAAATATGTTTACATATAAATGCTTCCTATAATTATTACTCTGCACTCACTTGGAGAGCTACTAGAAAGATTTATTAAAGATTTGTCTATCACTTTCTTTGTTCTCTATCTTCCTAGTCTAGAGATACACTTCTGTCTGTGGTGCTCTTCAGTTCTTTTGGAAAGACAGTTGGTTTAATCTTTTTATATGCATATAAAGATAACAACAAATATTCCAGCACAACCTATATCTCCTTTGATATTTATAGTTCTGTCCTGCCTAGAAGTATTTTAGTGGCTGCTGGCCCGTTGGAGACCTGGAAGATGCTCAGGCTATAAAACTGTTGAAACTCCTGTTAAAAAAAAAAGATACTGGCTTCTGAACCTCTGCAAATTTCCCTATCACTAAGTGTGATAGACCTCTATTCACTGCAATTTCTGATGTTCCATATACACACTATTCCATCGTTTACTTCTGTTGTTCTTTTATACCAGGCTGACTGCTATATGTTGAACCAACTGGACCATTTTGTTTGCACAGTGCTAGGATAACCTTCCGTCTTTTCTTTCTTTGAACATTCTTCTTTTCTTTTCCAGCTTCATCTACACAGTCTTTGATACACCCATGGGACAGGAGACAGTTTACTGTGGTGAGCTTGGGATTATGTACATGCTGATTGACATGTCAGTGTGCAAGTATCGCTTGTCCCACCAGCTGCTGCTGAGGTAATGGCTCCACTCACTTTCTTTCCTGTACCTGACTGCCCATAAAACATAGCAGAATTTCAGATGTTCCTCTTTCACATTTAGCTCAAATTTACAAACCAGTCAAAGAAAGCTACAGGAGAGACACCCACAAATGAAATGATAATGAAGGAAAGGAGGAATGTGGTTTGTATTGTTGAGGCCTGGGAAGGTGCACGATGGCTGGAATGTGGTAAGTCATTGGATTCCATTTTTTTTTTTTAGCATAGCTAGAGCAGGAAAAACTGGAAGCCATATTTGACAGATACTGCTTTTCAAGTTCAGTCAATATGCAGAATAACAGAATAGCTTAGCTGAATTCTAATATTCAAGTGAAGCTGATAAACTTGTAAGTAGAAAACTCTTAGACTATTACAGATAACATATTGGAAAAGTAGAGCAAAAGATGCATACTTAAGTTTTGTCTTACGCCTTCACTATTCTTGTTATCCCCTACTACACTCAAGAACTTTTCTAATAAAGATTTGATTGAACACAATAGTTCTGTATCACACAAAAGCCCCAGTGCAAGACAAATTGTCCAGCACTGAAATTTTGTTCAGTGGAAAATTAAAACAATTGTACTTGAACTGAAACATAAGCTGTTAGAAAATTATTTTGGTGTCACTGAAGAAGTGTAGATGCTACAAACACATTCAACCAAAAAAGCCAGGTATGACTGGGGAGATTTGGGAATTACAAAAAAATACTTCATGAGAAAGTTACTGTTTACCCGACAGAGACTGTATGAATATGCAGCTTTATATGAAGAAATAAGCAGCCTCCTTAAAGTGCTGTAAGGAAGGTGACATGCACTAAGTTGTCACAAACGTGTCAAAGACAGTACTCATTCTTAAAGATGACTGAGCTCTAGTATATGGCAGGGCTGAAACTAGTGGCCTGACAAGGTCAGATAACAGCAATGTAGTTGGACTCTGATGATCCTTGTGGGCCCCATTGAACTCAAAGTATTTTATGACTCTGTGCCGATGTCTTGGGAGATCCTAAAAGTCTATATAACAGTATAAGGAACTTGAGAAATTGTTATTAAATATGTTAGTGCTTAGAAGTCTGTATTAATTCAGGTTTTGGGTGTGTGTGTCTGTGTCCTGGCTGTTTGAAAATAATGTTGAAAACTACATTTTAAAGATTCAGTTGGAACTATTTGAGTTGAGCTGGGCCTCATTTTTTACTGTATAGACTGTAACAAGCAAACAAACAAAAAGTCACAGTAGTTTGTTTGATTCATGTTGAACTCCTTGCTTATAGGGTAAGACTGAAAAATGCTCTATCTTACAAAAAAAATTAAGCAGAGCAAAGTATAAGCAGTTGCCTATGTTTACATTCACTTTGTGCTAACAGAATATACTGCCAACCAGTAATACCTGTATGGAATTTGAAGTATGCCATTTCCAAAACTTAAAGCAATAACTCTTCTTTACTTTAGATTTGTACTCACATAAGCATAGGTCTCACAGCTTCACTCCAGTCTGAAGTATTTTGCCTTCCAATTTCATAATACCAACATGTACCGACAATACAGTTACTATTATGGTTAGGTGGTGGTTTTTTTGTTTGTTGGTTTGTTTTTTGTTTTTTTTTTTGGAGGGAGAGAAGTTGGCAAATCGTTCTGCTGAAAAGCATAACAGAAAATTTACCAAGCTCTTGCTCCAACAACGTACTACCTTCATGAGCAACACCTGACCAAGCGCAACATTTCATCCAATTTACAATTCTTTTAGTAGAGTTGTTGGAAGGGGAGAAAAAGCAAGCAAACAAACAACTTTTTGTTCTTTTTGCAGCAGTGTTCCATGATAGGATTCCTATGAATTATTAGGTCAATACTATCTACGTTCCCTAAGGTCTTGCAGTCCTTCAAATCATTATCTTTGGAAAACACACCATAGATCATCGCCACAGCGATTTCTAGAATGAAAACATCTATTCAGCATTTTGCATTAAAATCAGAAAATCACTTCTGATTTTTTATTTCCCTACACTGCCGTTGGTTTTTCATAGTGTTCTTGCTGCTTTTGTTTCTTTGACTCAGAACTATCTGTTTGATATAGCTGAATTATTGGAAATAGATAAGAAGAAGCAATGAAGTTGTGCAAGATTTTTAATTTCCTTGCTCCTTCTTATCTCACCCCCTCTCATCAGTGGTAGGTAGAACAATCAGCTCGCCACATTCTCACCAAAAGAAGAGTCTCTGCAAAGAGCTTAGGGATCTACAGGAAGACATTGAATTAAATCAAGATAAATGGCCAATTTATGGCATTTTTCTGGGATTTTATTTGCTTATTTCAACATCAATATATTGACATAACCAACTATAAATTTAGGGAGGAAAGCCAATAAGGAAACCACAATGAGATTATAGATTTTACAGGAAAATGCTTCCAAGTTGCTAATATGCTTTCTTTCTTTTCATTTCCCTTTCTCAATGGAAAAAAAATAATAACAATACAACAAAAAATCACTATGGTTTACTATTCACTTGCTTATAACATGGGCTCTTTGGCTCCTTAGAAAGCTGCAGGATTGTTCTTTAGTAGAAATGACCTCTTCATCTCCACAGAAATGTTGCAGCTAGGATAACAGCAATGCCACCAGAAGCCTATTCTGTGATACCACCAAATATGTTTTTGATCTGAACTGGAGGGCATGCCTTCAAGATCCAATCCAAAAATCTACAAACATCTTGTAATTTCTTTCTGTAACACTTGTCTGACCTGGTTACCACTTGCAGTACTTGAATTGAGGCACATACACTGTTAGTTTTGCTTTTTTTTTTTTTTCCTCTCCAGTTTTCCCTCTAGGGTGAAACATTGCTACCTACCTTTCTTATAACTACTCAACTGACCATGCAGAGCACAGGTACTTTAAATAATTGGAGATACATATGTTATATATAAACTTCATTTAAGTTGCCATGCAGCCTTGTGAGATTCTGTCACCCACTGGGAAGGGACTCCTAGCTGGACAGACAAGTAGTTTCCACAATCACCGTTTTATCTCATCTGGTATTGCTTAATCAGTCATTTGTTATGAATAATGGTGCATGTGCCTTTTCTAATGCAGGCACCTTTTCCACTTGGATCTAGGATGAAACCACTAACTTTTCAAACATAATACCTGTAAATGATGTCTAAGCACTTTTGAATTGATTTAGATCCAAGTCCAGAGTTCTAATCAAAAACTTTCAATCGATTCAATACTACAAATCATTTTAGGTATTAAGCAGAACTTCTGTATTTTTGTCACAAGGCATCAAGTAAAGAAATAACTAATTTGGTCAAAAATAAGCGTTGCTAAGGAACCAAATGATAATGAAGAAATCATCAAATTATATATTAAACTTGTTCATATTTAGGGAATTCAGTGTAACACTATCATTAAAAAGGTAACATCTGTAAGATGCAGAGTATTCTCAATACTAGTACAATTGAAAATTGTCAATTAAGTTCCATTAGTAATTAAAAAGCATAAAATGCGACCTCTTGGATTCTCCAGAGGGCAATAAGTTCCAGCCAAAATGCTGTATAAGAGCATGTTATGCAAATTAGAGCCTCAAGGTACAATTACAGTGTAAGTAATAACAATGAGCTTAAATTTCACAGGTAGGGGTTTATCACTTCCTCTGAGAATTCATGGGCATTCCAAAAGTTAGCAATAGCTCCATGCATTAAACAGGATGTCAGCTGGGCCTGGATGACTGTCAGTATGCCAGTATTTATGAAAACATACCATCCTGCCATCCTCTGCTTTCCCCATCTGAAAATATCATAACTTAAGATTTTTCTCAACGCATCCAAGTGTTCTGCATTGGTAACATCATGCATATCACTGCTCAGATTATGTTCAAACCTAGAACTGTCCCCTGCTTGTGGACAAACACCCTCTCCATAAAGAGCCCCCCACACTTCCTGTCAAGCAAGTTTAATGACTCCCATCAGGCTCTCTTTTCAATTACACTCATGCATTTTGAAATGTCCCCACAAGTAATCAAACACCGAGGGGAAAGAGGAAACTTAAACCTTATTTCAAAAACAAAACAACAAAACAACCCAAACAGATTTGCTTTACTATAAAAACAAATGTTAGCCTCAAGTGGTCTGTTATCTTGCCCTGTAACCTCAACACTGATCAGTTCCTACCTGTCCTCATTAACTGTTCATCCCCTCACCTTCTTTCTGAGCAAACACCATTGCACAAGGTTCATTTGTACACTGGCCTGTTCCTGTGAGAGCACTTTAGATAGACACAGTCCTGCAATAAAATCAAGCTGCTCTCCCAGGTGAGTTAGCATTTCCTTCACCACAGACAGGGAGTAATTGAAATGAAATCCTCACGTCTCCTTGCCCTCCCACTTGGGATGAATTACCCGTGCAGATGCTTCATTGCCAGCTCTGTACTACTGACAGTATCATTAAGCTTACTTCCACCAGGGACACATCTTTTCATAGACTGAACAGTAATACTTTTATACTACCTAATGAGTTTTGCGGTGTTGTATGTTATGTAGGGAAGCAAATACCTATCCTGTGCAGAAAAAGTAACGCACAGAGCATTCAAAGCATACATTGTTTAAAGTCTGTATGTTTCTAAAAGCAAAAGAAACGGTTGCCCTGGAGAAGTCTTCATAAGATAGATATGTCTTAATTATTTTCCATTTCCTTACAGCTTACAATGTGTACTTGCCTATGTAACACAGATTGCAGATGAGCTGGAATTTCGTGCAAATATCTTTGTGTGAGCAGATGTAGGCATACTGACAAATGCAGGTAGCTTCCCAAATGCAATTGCTGAAAAAAATTGTTTACTTAACACTATGCAACCAAAACCACTCTACTGCAGCGTGCCTACAGACACAACGACAGATTTTGGCCAATGATGATTGATTAGTCTAATCCAGAAAAAGTCTGAAGCAGAATTCACTGAGGTCTGACCTCAGAGGGCCTCTTGCTAGTGACATGTAGATAAAGCCCACTGTAGTCTCATGATTCTGCAGCTGTTCATACGTATATTTGCACATAAATACATTTAAAAAACCAAAGTGCAGAGAATAGTCATTGTTTTAATATATATTTTTGATTCTCTTTTATTCCTTGGGCTTTTTCATTCGCTCTATATTATCAGTAACTCATACAACCATAACGATACAGACCCCTGGACATAGAAATGGCAGTTGTCTAAACATTCACTACAGGACCTTCATAAATCAAAAATATACATTCTATTTTGTACAACAGAATTGTGTGAAATGTAAGACTCAAGAAGGAACATCAAAGCCTTTTTGTCTGACATGTAGAAGCATATGCTTAGAAGTACATTAAAACCATATCCCTCTTGGTTTTGGAAAGAGAGAGCTTTATCTATAGAGTCTCTACCACTGTGGAAAATTCCTTCTAGTGTCTTGATGTAAACAATGTATTATGGACATTGGTAGTGTTGCCAAAACTCTATGCCCTCAGATCATGGGTCAGGGATCTAATTTTCATGGGATTTTAAAATATATTTCTTTAATACTGCTATAGTTGGTGTTACATGGTGAAAAAGGGAAAATAAACAAACAGGGAAAGAATGCTCACCTGTAGCCAAAGATCTAGGTTCACAAGAACGACTCCACAGAGGAGGGATCTCCAGGAAAAGACCCTTCCAGACTGGCACTCAGGCCTTCAATGGTGTCCAGGAGAGGTGCAGCCAGGCTCCACCCCTTCCAGTCACACATCTGAATTGCCTTCACCTGTGCTTGCAGGGCTGACTCAGTCTTTTCCTCAGGTGATCAATCAGTGGTTCAGGCCGTGACTCAACAGTTCCCATACAAATACATTTTGGATCCTAGCCACTTTCTGAATTTTAAGTTTGTAATGTGTTTTATTGTTACCTTGCTTTTTCAAAGAAGGAAGATCAAGTATAATCTATTTTTACCATGAATGGCCTCAATTCATGTTTACTTCTTTCACAATGAAATTTGTGTCCAGAAATGAATTTTCAGGCCATAATACAATTGTAAAAGCAAAGAGCACAGTATTTAGCTGTATTTCACCCTCTGTTTGCATTCCCATCTGTGGAGATTTGTTAGTACAAGCATTGACCAGAAGCAAAATCCAAAGATGATAGCTAATATTAACAATAAAAATAGACATCTGTTTTGCACAGAAGCAAAACTTAGGTTGAGAAAAATCAAATTGACAGAAGAAATATCATATGATTCACCAAGCAACGTGCCAATGAGTTAAAGAAAGTAAAGCAAAACACATGCACTGTATTCATCAATAATGAATATACACTTGCTACAAAATAGATTTTGATTTTACTGGCAGAATACATTTATTTGAAGATTTATTTTAAATTAAATATTTTAAATGAATATTTGGATGCTCAAAACATCTGTAAAAATCATGGTCTGTATGTAGGCAAACCATGCCGGTTGCTTACTAGGAAGCAGAGGCCTGTGTTTGCTTACAATACAGACTGCCATGGATTTAAGACTTACTTTGCAGCTGAATAAATGTGACTTGAAAATAAGGTTGTCTGTTATGGCAGAAACCTGGAGCTGAAAATTTAGGAGGTCTCTAACACAGTTGCATGCCTTGCAACCAATATAATTGCCCTGTTGCTCGCTTGTCAATTTTTAACCACATTGATGGAGACACTCATTTAAATTTCTTGGTTAACAGCAAATAGGCTTAATCTCTTGGTTAAAGCAGATCTCTCACAGTTATTAACAATACATACAAAATATTCAGTTCTATTCTTAAATGTCTCATTTTAAATTCACCAAACAATACCCCATTGTTGCTTGCACTATTTCCACGGATACAGTAATTTGGATATGTCTGGTGGCACGAAACTGGAAATTTAGTTTACTTTCCATGTAGTGCAACTAATATTGTAGATGTACTAATTCTTAAGCGGCCAGTACTGTACTGATCAAAATTTGATCTGAAGTTTTGATCCAAGTCTACTGTTTCCAATGTACAGCATAATATTCAGAAAAAGAACACCTTGGGTAAAATTTGGGGGGTAAAAATCTTTTAACTGTGAAAGGTTGGGCCTAACTCATAGTAACAATAACATGCTACCATGCTACTCCTGCATTACTTAACATATAGCTGCTGAAAGTTTGCATGTATAGCTCCTATGATTTCTAAAGTATAAGGCTTTCTAGTTACCTGTTTGTTGCCAACAGTTTCCAAAATCCATTGAACCACAGAATTCTGATATGTCACACACAGATAGCTATCTGCTGCAGGAATTCACGAGAAAATTCAGTCAGTCAGTACAGTTGTGAATGTTGAAACAGATTAGCTAAACTCTCTGCAAGGTCACTTGTAGGCTAAGTTCAAACAACCTTAATTTTATTTAGATTTCTCCAAGACTGTTGAGATGTATACCAATCTGAAAACTGCCAAGATACCCTTGTGTAATTCGTTCCTAATTGTTTGTAGTAGAGATGCTGTCTCTGCTTTTTCTCCTGTGTAGTCTGTTTACAACAGGTAATTACGCTGACTTGGCAAGTTGGACTAGTTAAGCAAAAAAACAATCATAGATAGGTTTTCTAATTAGAAGTGATAGGACCTCAAACATTTTCTGCCACAAACTCTCTTTGAGTCATTTCCATGCCTTCTAAAGAGTCATTAATCACCAATTAGGCTCCTGGAAACCTGTAATTTGCCTAACACAATTAAGAAATGCAAATCCAGAAAAGCTATGATGTGTAAAGCTGTGTATTATGAAAATAAAGTGATTAATTTGACAAAGGTTTTGTCAGGCAATAACATTCTGGACAAATTTGCAATCTCAGTTTTATGTTTTGTCATACGCTGTTTATCTGAGTCACAGCCAATTACACTTTATGAACAGTCTGTTTTCCTGATGCACTGAATAAGCAGTAAGAATGCCTGAATTTGGAGAAAAAGAACCCTAATGCCATCACAACACAATTTCTCATAGGCTGTGGTATCAACTAGAAAGATACCCTTTTCACTGAGATTTCACTGAAACTGACATTATTCCTCTGACTTTCCCAACAGTTACTGAATCTCACAGATTCAGTTATTTTGCCTTTTGCAAAGTCCAGTGAGCTCATTATCAAATATGTTTTATACTTATGGTGTTTTTCTCACATTTTACATTTTAAATGTTCCTATATTTTCTTTTTATTATTTGCTAGCTTAAGAAGGCTGAACCACAAAACCAGTTTCAACTGTAAATGGTTTTGTAATCAGGCAAAGTTAAGGGCAGCAGGTAAGGACAGAAGCATTCAATAAAGTGCAAACTCATTAAAGTAACACTGGTCCCAGTATTTTCTCTGTTAATATGGTTAGTTCTTTGGAAATTACTGCATGACACATTCTGCTTCAAGCAATTTGTCTGCTATTTTTTTTTTTATTGCTATGATCATAGACATTTGCTGAACAACACATTTCTTTTCTTAGAGAAATTCTTCAGAAAGAAAATATAATTCAACACTGATGCAAACTGCTCTGATACAGTGTACTGAACTGATTTTAATATATCTAAAAACACTGCACCAGTTTATGGATATGAAAGCTAAATTCACACATGGAAAAAACAAGTTGACGCACACTTGCTGGATGCTTTTAGAGTAAGGTCAGGATGATTTATTTTCACTAAGGACTATGAGCAGTAAGTGCAACCCTCCACAGGCTAAACTATACTCTGGGAAGTCTTTTCGTGCTAAGATAGAAAAAAGTCAGCCAAAAGGTAAAGCTAAGGGAAAAATCCAACTCTCATTCCTGATTTTCAGTGTTGATATTTCTGCTTCTAAAGAGAGAAAAGTAAAACAAACATTCATATGAACAACTGAGAGAAATCTGGCAAATTAATATATTCAGCAATAGCCAGGTAGATATTATATCTGTGGAGTGACAAAAGCTGTACAGTAAGTACAATGATAAAGGAGTGATTTTGCTAATACTTTTTTTCACTGGACTAAGTGTGGCCAAATGACAGTGATGCACTAGACAGGGTCCTGCTCACTTACATAACTAAAGTTTTAAGAACTAGATTTTCCTTAAGCTAGAAAAGGAAGTAAAGAGCCATCATGAAATATGAATTTCTTACTGATATTGAACAATTCATTTTCTGTTTTTGCATTTTTCAAGCAGCGGTATTTTATGTCCATAAGATGTATTACGTGGTTTATGATTAAGACATGTCACAAAGCCATTACCTAGCATGACAAACAAATTATTTGGGAATTACTTCAGTGAATATCATGAGCAGAATTTGCTTTATCCTTTCAGCATATCTTAACTGACAAATGCTTTATGGATATATCAAATTCAGTGAAGAAAAACAACTTTATAGTCATCATTAGCATAGGTAGTAAATAACATGCAATTTTGTGGAAATTCTTGCAGGTATGGAAGAAATCTGTTACAACTTATATGCAATATAATATACAAATGCAACCTCTCCAGTGCATCTCCTACAAAGAGGAAAGCAGGAATGCAGAAACACTGATGTAATCAGAAAACACATTTCTGATTTGCAGGCACATAACAAAGTCATGTAGTTCAGTACATGTTTAACCCAAGCATACATCTGTTGGCATAATAAGAATTTTCACAGTGTAGAAGAGCTGCCTTAAGGCAAATGGAAGCACCCTCTCCCAGAAAATAGTAGGAGCTGGAAGGCACCTCTGGGGATCATTAAATGCAACTCCTCCTGCTAAAGCATGTCCGCTACAGTAAGTTGCATCAGTAGTGTACAGTAGTGTATCCCTGTACTGTACACTGACTGGAATCCTGGTCCTGCAAATGCACATGTACATGCTTAAAATTGCTACTGTAAGTCCCACAACTTGCACGGGGCAAGTAAAACACACCCATAATTACTGTTGGAAGCAGAAATCATGCCTTTTTAGGGTTACCACCTAATTGCCAGCGGGCTAGAAATGGGCCAAATGCTTTGACATTTTACAATATAGAAGAGGATGAGGTAAAAGCAAATTTCAGAAGCTACATTGGAATGTACAAAACTGCAGCCACAGTACTTTCACAAAGCAATAAAGATATCACAGAAAAAAAAAAAAAAAAAAAAAAAAAGGAATAATAAAAATGAAAGTAAATAATAGGAAAAAAGATCCAACTGGTACTGCCTAGTTAAAACAGATCAGGTCACAACACTTTCCCACCTTCCTCTGCTACATTACAGATGTAAAGTTGTATAGCACAGGCAGGCAGAAGCAAATACTGGATTATCATTGCTTTATCCTTAATTCTCTCTCACTGTCTTTTAAGACTCAGATAATTTCAGCATGATCTCCTGCTTTCTCAAGCACGATCATGGGCCTGGAGACTATATTTGGCAAAGGCAAGAAAGGAAGGAATGTTAAAAAGGGAGTAGTTTTATTTGAAAATAAAAGTTTTGTTTTATCCTTTTTTCTCTTCTTCTTTTACAATTTCTCCAAATGATGCTACCAGAAGAAACAATCCAGCTAAAAAACTGGATTTAGAAGTTTGCCTTTGAGTTATGATACACTCTTCTTGCATCCAGCTCTTGGGCCCCCAACACAGAAAGGACATGGAGCTGCTGGAGAAGATCCAGAGGAGGACCATTAAGATGATCAGAGAGCTGTAGTACATCCTCTATGGGGACAGGCTGAGAGAACTGGGGCTCTTCAGCCTGGAGAAGACTCCAAGGAGACCTTACAGCAGTCTTCCAGTACCTCAAGAGGGCCTGCAGGAAAGCTGGGGAGGGACTTTCTATAATGGCACGTAGCAAAAGTTTGAGGGGAAATGGTTTCAAGCTGGAAGAGGGTAGGTTCAGACTAGATATTAGGAAGAAATTCTTTACTGGGAGGGTGGTGAGACACTGGAGCAGGTTGCCCAGTGAGGCTGTGAATGCCCCCTGCCTGGAAGCATCCAAGGCCAGGCTGGATGGGGCTTTGAGCAACCTGGTCTAGTAGGAGGTGTTCCTGCCTATAGCAGTGGGGTTGGAACAACATGATCTTAAAGGTCCTTTCCAACCCAAATCATTCTTGTTTCATTATGGGATAGGCCATGATGTGTTAAAACAGTGCAAGGTCCTGTCAACGTTACCCTCATGTAAATCATTTTGACCATCACAGAAAACAAACAAAAAAACCCAAACAAAACTTCTGAACTCAACTACATGTGGAAGAAATCTTAGACAGTTCTTAGTTTCTAAATATTTTAGGACTGAAATAATGATTGGAAGCAACTGGTATCATAATGTAAAAAGAGCAAATTTGGCATGCATTCTGACGTTCAAACAGGTGTGCAAACCAAAAGGAAGAAGAAATAAATGGCAGTTTCCCTAGCCAGATGTTGTGTCCACAGACAAAAAGGATAACGTGGACTAGACAAAATTTTATGGAAAATCTGTGGCTAATAAAAGAAACATAAGAATGCTCAAATGCTAGGGAAGTACTATGGCAAAGGTAAAACGCAGGCTTAATGACTACATAGGGAGATGAAACAGATCAATTATAAAGGACAGGAAGTTCTGAGCTGATACAGTTCATTTTCTGGAAACAACGAAAGCTTTTTACTTTGCCAGATGAATTAGTAAATGAATACAGAATAGCAAAGTTTCCCAGGCCTTTAGGGAAGAATTAGTGGTGCTGGCTGGTACTGACATTTGCTAAAAACTGGTTGGGGATTCTGCTAGAAATGCATGTAATCACTTTCCATTTTCAAGAGAAAATTTTCAAGTGAAATAAATGGAATTCATAGATGTCAAGCATTATACTCACTGTGTCATTCTTTTATGTATATGTAATACACTGCATGAGACCCAGTGGGCTCCAATGAGCCTTACAAACCTGCAATTTGTCATGGGTGGGTTACAGCATGGGGACCACTGACCTGAAGAAAATTTTTTGAAGGCGGCTCATTTCTTTTTTTTATTAGAGATGTCGTTCTGCTCTGAAACAATCATATAGTCATTGCATCACTCTGAGATGGCAAAGCACTTCTTGAGCTGTGTTTTCCAAAGCTGTCTGTTTTATGTGGGAAGAAGAGTTTGGAATGCTTAAAATCCAATTGCCCTTTCCTTTTAACAAACTTAACTAGTATTCACATCTTTCTGGAAAAGCAAGTCTTAGGTAGCTCTGCCAGTTCTGTACATTTAAAACCGCATTCAGGCTCAAATTAAAGTTTCAAAGCACACGTAAGGAAGGTAACTGCTGGAAAGGGAATCCTAATTAGAACAGGAGCAATGAGATCTCCAGAAACAAGCAGAGATAAAAGCTGGAAGGTTCATTGGGCCCCATCCAGAAACAGCAAAGTCTCCTTTCAATTGCAATAACTCCCAAGTACTTTGTGGGGTTAGCCCTCCTGACATAACGTCTTCCCACAGATTTCAAATTTCCTTCTTACTTCAATCTGCAAAGGCCCTCATCCCGAGCAGCTCTATCATCATGCTTTCAGAAAGTCTCTGCTTCTTGGCAGCATTAGTAACCCATATTTCTGGGTAGGAGAAAAATCACAAATCTACTCTTGCTCCTGAAAGTTCCTTGCTTATTGGCGTACCTATATTCAGTTTCATGCTTCACTGAAAGTAAGGACAAAGAAAAGGGTCTTCTTTCTAGCGGTTAACGTTGTAAGTAAAAATCCACAAGAAACAAGTCTTTGATAATTTTTCTCTTTAAAGTGGTAACTCCATAGCAGCCCATTTAATTTCCCCATGAACAAGGAGGAAGCTTGGGCCTCTACCTTTTTCTTAATTTAAAGAGAAAGCAAAAAGGAATATACAGACATACATACACAAAAATTGAGAAAAAGGAGCTGCTAAAAATATGACAAAATGTGGATTTGAATGCTGTACATATTTTATTATTAAACTGAGTGTTTGAAGGACTTAACTCACTTTGCAAACAGCATTTGAGGAGCATCTCCCCCTAGATTTCTGTCATTCCCCTGGTAAATGCATGTGAGAGGGTGCAGGAGTGAGAACACACATGCAGTGTGTACTAACACACTGCTTCAGTGTGGCCTGCAATTGCCAAGGAAACACGGTGTGTTTTGTTTGTTTGTTTGTTTGTTTAATTTTATTTTTGTTCTGCTTTGCTTTTACCAAGACCCAGAAGAGCACAGACAACAAATGAATCCAAGGAATAGATCTGGCTGTACAAGATATAGAAGATATAGACTGTCATGTATTATGAATTCATTTTAAATGAAATTCCTCTACTACCAAAGGAAATAAATAAATACATAAAACAAAAACTAATCAACATCTTTCCTAAATGAGAATATACAGACATTAGCATAGGAAACAAACAGCTTCATGTACTGTGACCTAACTTTGCAGTCTACAGCCCTTAAGTTCAGGTCCCTGAGGAGCCTGACATTCCTTTGAAAGCAGACTGACTCACACAGTCAGAAGAGAGCTGGAGAAAATGACTGGCTTTGTGGTGAGGGCACAAGACTCTTCCTTCTTCCTAAGCTCATTTTTGTCACTTGCCTTTAAGTTACACAGAGGTTCAACTGTACTCAGGCAGAGGAGGCAGTACAATCAAGGTAGCCCAAGTCCTGTTCGAGGTGCTGAACTCCCAGATCAGGTTAGGATTAAAATAAAAATAAAAATCTTTCCATTTCAGCTGCAATAGAACAAGCTCTGAGGCCTAATTTGGATATACTTTACAATATTATCGTGACAGCCTGCTCCAAGATGACTACCACAGAAATGACATGGTTTTCTAACCCCCTCCCTCCCCCCCACCAGTGACATTTCTTGTCCTTTATAGGATAAACTTTTAGTAACCTCCCAAACACTTCAGTGATCCCTTCTTAAAACAATCGTTACAAACAAATAACATGACCTCACACTGTTCCACTTCAGAAAAGGGAACATTTGAAAATTTGATTTATCAACAAATTCTGAAGCTCCCCCAAGTGAGGATGGCATAAACCTAGCATAAGAAAACTACTCTTCCTCTGTATGCCTTTTATTTCATAGGACAGTAGCTGATGGTAGTGTTATGAGCCAGTAATGCTTGGCTATTGAAGCATCCTGCAAAGACTGTTTCAGTAAAGAGGATCTCCTGTGGTCCAATACTGCTCTAAATTTTACTGTGGTCCAAACTAGCTTCAGTACTGAAATAATGGTGTTAGGGGACTTTGTCCCATCACCTACCCAGAAGTCTAAACTGGACACATCTGCGGATTTTGCTCATGAGTTATCTTTAATTGTAAAGTTTAAAAACTTGGATTATTTAATCTCCACATTTTAGCTGCCTCCCCAGACCCAAATTCTATGGGGAAAAAAACAAAAAACTAACCAGCAATAAAAATAAAAACAAATCCAAATACATGTTTTATCATCATTTCCCAACAAGAAGGAAGGAAGTGAAGCAGAAGCAGTAAATTCAAGGGAAACTCTTAATTTACTACACAAAGATAAGCCTTGGCACATACTAACATCAAGTAAGAGAATGGTTTCTGTGGTAGGCACATTTTTAGAAGAACAGCAGCTAAGTTCAATGACATAACATGGAACAAAAACTCCCCCAGTGAACCAGTAGGCATCTTTGAACATAACCTCATTTAGAAAGCAAATCAGCACAATTTGCTGCCCAATCCCAAGCTGCATTCTTAAGTTACAATCAGTATTGTGACAGTTCCCCACTTTCCCCCAGCACTTGTTTTTTGTTGTCAGGTTCCAGTACAGCTTTCCAGTGACACTTCAAAGGACTGCATTGTGAATTGTTTAAAAGAAGTTTTGGGGAACGAAATACAGACTTTAAACCAGCTCAGCTCATCTATACCATAAGAAGAGCCTACAGACAAATTAGATTGTGTTGGCACAAGCTGGAAGTAGCAAACTGTGGCTTAAGGGCACACTGCCATGAAGCCCAATTGCTGCCAAACTCTGGGCATTGTGAAAGCATGGCCTCAGCTAATAGAAATCAATGAATGTAAATTCAGCTGTCAGCCACTGAAACTGCTGCACCTCTTTTCTCAGATAGCACCACTATTTAATTAAGTGTTGATGTGTTTCTGGTGGAAGCCTCTCAGCAGTATTGCTTCTGAATAAGTCATTTCAGTTTAAAGAGGGTATGGGAACAGAGGCCTGTCCCCTAGTAGAGAAATACTTTGGAACTGAATTTGCATTCCACTTATCGTTGTTTTCATAGTAGCTACGTTTGAACTCAAAACAACAACAAAAAAATTACATCACTAATGACATTCGTATAGCTCATTAAGGGCGATCACAAAATCAGTAGGGAAACTACTACCTAATGTCAGTATTTTGGGGACATTAATTTGTTTTGCCTTTGCTTTCCAGGTTTATAAAGGAAAAATATGCCTTGGTCTTTGCTTGCTACATATTAGATGGCATCCAGTTAGCGCACACAAAGCAGTAAACTGTTCCTACAGGAAATGTGTTTTTTTCAGGTTAAAATTACTGTATTTTATGTCTGAGCAAGCCTTTGAAAGAGATTAAAAGTCAGCATAAACAAAACAAGATGCAAATTTACTGCTTTTTGATAATATTTTTTCCACTAAAAAAAAAAAAAAAAAGAAAAAAAAAAGAAACCACACTCTTCTTGCATGTACCTTAGAGTATTTATGGTATCAAATGCAGGCCAAATGAACATAATGGCAGCTAGATTTCTTCTGAATGAGGTAGTTTTTTGTTCCTCAACAGACATTTACATGCCATCCTCAGAATTTGGCCCTGACATCTCAGATAAAATTATAACTTTTCCCATCCTTCGCATCTTCTCAGTTTTCTTTTTTAAATCAACTCCGGGAGGACAGCCGTAGCATTGCAGAATAGCTAACAGATTTTATGGATTCTAGCCAAAGTCCTATTTTTTAATTGCATTTTGCTATGTTTTGGATGCATTTCACTTTTGTGAACTTGCTATATAGCTAGAGTTTTGGGAGTCATTTTTATAAGAGTATTAAATGGTACAATTATTCCTGCCTTTGAGAAAATTCTTTTTGGAAACAAGAATTAAGGTAGTATTGCAAGAATTTAGTTTAAAAACGAATCCCTGAGAACAAAAGAAACAACATCAGCACAAGTTCTTCAGTCATATATTAGTTAAGCCTTCCTTTGGATAGACTGTTCTCAAATAAGAAAATACATCAGTTCACATGATCTACTGCATCTGGTGACAAAATGGTGATTATACTAGTACGTGATATATGAGACATCCTAGCTGTACCAAGAACCACTCCTTCTGTATAGGGAACCAAAGATACATTTTTCTTTTCTGGAAGCATTAGTTACATAAATTGAATCGGAAGCAGCAACTAAATAAAAAAGAGATTATCAACAGAGATAATTAAGACAATCCATAATTATTTTTAATTAAGAAAATGGAAGAAGGTTATCAGACTAATCCCCAAGTAACATACCTTACACGATTTCTTTTCTCTCATTAGAGGACATTGTCCTTTTCTTCCATTTCTGTAAACAGAAGCAAATATTCAGTGTGGACCAAATGAAAAAAAAAACAAACACCTGAAGTTAACATTATTTTTAATAAAATAAGCAAAGCATTTAGAAATTAAATCTTCTTAGCTTATGGAATCTTCTACTAAATCATAGATTAGATTACATTAATGAGAAAAAGGTGCTCCATAAGAGCAGTTACAGCACGGACTAAAGCCAGGAGCTATGAACTCCCCACTAAACAGAGTGTTATCTGTGACTTTAGAAAGTCATTTAGCTCTCATTATCTTATCACTCCCACTTGTGAAGCACTGACCTGTGCCACAGGTGCTGTGAGGCTCAGCATTCGGTAGAAATACCAAAATTTTCGATTGAAAGGCACTACTAAAAATATTGTTGTTTCCATAGTAACAGACTGTGAAATACAATAGCATGGCTCTTTGCAGGATATTGCCAAAAGATCATAGATGAGAAACTCTTACTTCAAGCATTGTAGCTGCAGTAGAGCAAAGCACTCACAAAAGCCATTGCTATTCATATAATCAAAGCTTGTTCTGCTTTGTACCAATGTGCAAATCTCTTTATTCTTTGAGCTCAAAATTCCAAACACAAACTTTCCACAATCTATGAATAATCATAACAACAGTTTCTAATGGAACACATAGAATCTTATATATCCTTAGATTTCGTACTGGTTACCAAAATGCTTTATAATTCATTAATTTTAATAGGACTCCAGGTTCATTTATAGACATATCAATATTTAAACTTCAACTATATTGAAACCACAGACAGGTTGCCCCAACTTACTTCAAAAACGTTATTATTGCTTGGGATAAAAGATTTCTGAAATACATGCCTAGAGGTACTACAGATTGGCTTCGAAATTCATAACCAGGGTCCTACATTACAGCTAAATTTTAA
This sequence comes from Lagopus leucura, assembly GCF_019238085.1. NCBI lineage: Eukaryota > Metazoa > Chordata > Aves > Galliformes > Phasianidae > Lagopus > Lagopus leucura. Next base: position 36,094,443 of record NW_024962264.1, on the reverse strand, counting down.
CATTGCCAAACACTCTCTAGCTCTTGGGGCTATAGAGAGAGTTAAGATTTATTGGGAATTACTAAGGAAAATGCCATTACTGGAATCAGAGCTTTATCATTTGACAGCCTGAATGGATGTTACATTTAACTTGCAACCCTATTCGTCAAGTTCTTTCCATAAAAATCAGAACGAGACCAGGAAGTCTATCTTTTTGGCTTTCCAGAGAACTGTGCTTGCTTATTATCTCTGTCTAACATGAATAAGCATTGTTTTTGAGATATTATTTCTGAGTGAATAACCTAACTGGAAGAGAATTCAAGGAAGCTGGCTCCTAGTTCTTTGTTCTAAGTTATTCCATTTTCATATTTAAAATTGGTCAGTCTGCCAAGATTTCATATAAAAATGAATCAAGGCACAATGTAACCAAATGAGAACATTTCTTGAGAGTTTATATTATTTTAACGATTAAAACAAGAGACCATCTGAATAAAAGTGAATCAACTGTTTATTCTTTGTGGGAATGATTACATGCAGAAAGAGATTCAGTTTACGTTATTGTTAGTTTGGCTGGAATTGAATAACTGTGGGCCAGTACGCCTTGTTCAGCTGTTCAAGAAATAACATTCAGTAAAGCCTTTCTACAAATATCTAATTGGCATCTCATGCTAATGGATTAAATCAGCCTCAAACACTCATTTAGTTGCCAAATTGTTTGAAGTACAGTAGAACTCAGGGAGACTGCCAGGGAGAAAATGTGGGTTAGCAAAAGAAAAAAAAAACATAGGACTTGAAGCCTAAAAATAGCAGAAGCATTGTACTGGAAAAAAATGATAGTTTTCAATTAAGAATTGAGACTTTATCACAGCTGAGATTTATAACAGTATGAAAGCTCACTGGCTATGCTGACAAAAAGGGAGGTTAATGCCTGTTCCTCCTGATGAAAAATCCAATTATTTTGGCTATTTTGCCAGGTCAGATGTTTTGGTATTCAGAATCTGAAGGTCAAAGACAAAGTCCACAGCTGGACTCAAAAAATGGGTGTATTTTCAAAGTGATTTAGTTACTAGTGACTTCAGAAAATAATACTTTTAAGGAAAGACAAACAAAATTCCAGCTTTGAAACATCGAAGAAAATGAGGAAAGACCTGAAATCAACTGGTGCCTGAAAAATGTAGGGTTTTGTCATTATAAACCAATCACAGTACAAAGGCATACAAAAAGGAATTCTATAGAGTCAGCAAGTACATACCTGTTACCTATTATTAACATACACTTTCTGCTCTTGAAAAATACTGTCTCCATCAGTTTTCCACTATAATTTCAAGTAATTTACATTCACCAGAGCACTTAATCATGTGATTTCAATGGGATGTAAGCACGTACTTAAAGTTAAGCCCATGTAAGTCCTTTGGTGGAAAGGGATAAACTTAAGCATATGCTTAAATGCTTATTGAATTGTGACCTACACTCCTTTGGCACTTTGCCCATTCTGCTGAGTAAATTTCACAGTTTGTTTCCTTCGTCTACAAGTGATTCAGTGCTTATCTATACTGTAATACCCTTCTCCACTTATCTAGGCTATACCAACGTCAGGTCTAAAAATTGAGTAAAATGATAAAGTTGATGCTTTGAGAACTTTTTCAAACTTGACATCACCTAATTGACGCAGAACTTCAACAGGGAAGAATATATATATATATTCTGTAATTCTGTAAAACAAGGATTGTCAGTAATCACATTTTACTAGGATGTCTTTCCTTCTATTTCCTTCCACGCTAATCACGAACGTTACTCTTCTGTCTGAGAATAGGAAATATTCCTCTCCACATCTGACCTGAATTCATCTCTGATCTACCAGAGCAACCACTAGGCAGCAGCTTGTGAAGGACCACATCTTCCTGATTGTAATGCAGGAGCCAGTGGGTAAAATTTGGCAGTAGGTTGGACTGCAGTAAGAGCACTTGATCATAAAAACAATAGAGCCAGTTAATTTTTTTCTGACTCCATTCTCTGCAACAATTAGCTATCAGGTTTTGAAATGTACTACTTACAATTTAAAGACAAGAATCCTGAAATTTTAAGTTGAAAAATAGCACAGGAATAGAAGTGAATAGGAAATTAATATGCACTTAACATAAACATGCTAATGAAAGGAAATGAGGCATTCTTAGTGATGTTATAGAACCTTCAACATAGTAAAATAAAAACTAGAAGAGCAAAATATTTTAGAAAAAGATTGAAAGTATGATTTGAGTAATTGCAGCAAACAGCTAAAAAAACACAGCATCTTGGAAAATTGTTCTTGCAAGCACATTAAGAGCATTCTAAATGTTGCTTGACATCTTTCAAAGACTAAAGAAATACAAAAGGCAACTAAATCCATTTACAAATATTTTTATTAAAAGTTTCCAGCCTAAGCTGAATTTTAAATAATACATTTTAAACTCTTCAAAATAGGAGTTTTCATAATGGAAAGGCTGACACAACTTTAGGTTCAGAGATGAGAACTGCACCATCTGAGTTTCCTCTCTTGCTGGAGAAATTAGCAATGGTTTCAAATAAAATTGTGGTAAAGAAAAGAAAAAGAAATAATCAGGAGCTCTTCAGATGTATCGTGAAGAAAAAAACTTATGAGTGGCAAATCAGAGCAGATTATAAAGTGCAATATAAAATAGCACATAAAATAGACATTTGCCAGTATCACAGATATAGCAGAAAGAACTTCACTGTTCCCCAAGGCAGAGCTTCTTCATACATGTGCTGTGAAGGAAATTTAATTTGAAAGCAGTAAAAGTATCCTAAAGAAAACTAGTAATAGGTGATGGCCAAGCTAGAGAAAGAGGGAATGTTATCCTCCACCCATCTCTTCAGTAGGGTGCTGTGTGATATCAACTAGAAATCAGTTCCCTAGAAATTCTCTAGAATGACTATTACTCTCACAATCTCAGCATGCACGTCTAGGCTTCCCTACAATTTGTTGTAAAAATAGGAACACTGCAACTCCGCAGCATCTGTATTTCTGCAGTATTGGGTATTATCTCTGAACTTTCACTTCGTGGTCTGTGCTTACATAATCAGTTTCTGCATTTCTTATGAAACACAATGCATGAACATTTTGGGATGGATCTTTTATTAGAAAAAAAAAAAAAAAAAGTCTTTTTTAAACTGTTCCTTTATGTTCATAAAGTCATTGAGGAAATGACTGTATCAGGTGGTTTCTTCTGTAAGAAACTGCTCCTTCCTCAGGTGGGCTAACAGAGCCTGCTTGGGAAGACAAGATTCAAGAAGCCACAGGTAAATGAGTCACATCAGGAAGCAAAAAACTGACAGAAAATCTCCTAGGGGCCTCTGGACATAGTGTTGCCAGTCAGAAGGTTTTTGAGTCAACTGAAATCAAATCTACAAGCTTGGACCTATCTAGAAAGACATGGTGGGCGGGGAGAGACCTGTGTATAAATTGCTCTTGTTTCTGCCCAATTTGTTACCTGTCTTAAACTGGTTCTATCTTTAATTTTACTCATTCTGAGATTTATTTCCCGCAGTGTCTTGGGTGACAGCAGGAATAAAAACAAATACAGGGAAACAGATTTTCATTATTACCATATTCCCAGAATCCACAATGGTGTCAATTTTCAGAAAAGCAACTGAGTGACTGAATGGAAATCGAGAATTTCTTAGAAACCTAGGACAAGAGTTAAGCAAATAAACAAATGTTGAAGACTAGCACATTAAAAATGGTGCCAAAATAAACCCAGACAAATTCTGTAGTAATTCAGGCTCTGGAATTGTATATACAAGAGCATTCACAAATGTTTTTACTCTTAGAACAACGGAACGTTACAAGAAGCACTGCATGACTTATCTCTCAGTTAATTCTTTAAAGTAATAGCAGCATAAATCATGGCTGTGTTATGTTGATGATTGCAAACATGGTGAATAACTCTATATTCTACAAACATATAAATCAGAAAGTTAAACAGAATTTTTCTGAAAAGCTACACATTTGCCTCCAAGATTTCTCTTGTGCCATTTCCTAGTCTTTTTGAAAACTACAAAATAACTCAAGAAGAAAAAAGAAAAATTTAAAAGCATTTTGAGTATAAAATAAACGCATCCTATCCTTTTATTTCATGCACACACAATTAAAAATAAAGTAATTGTACGTAGCAGCCTGGAAAGTAAGGGATTGCTGAGAGGAAGAGAGTGGCTAGGAAGTATAGAATCATAGAATCATAGAATTGCAAGGTTGGAAACGACCTGCAAGATCATCCAGTCCAACCACCCTCCCATTCCCAGTACCACAAGCACTAAACCATCTCTCTTAGCTCCTCATCCAGGCGCTTCTTGAACACTGCCAGGGACAGCAACTCCACCACCTCCCTGGGCAGCCATTCCAGTGCCTGACCACCCTCTGAGAGAAAAAGTTTCTCCTAATGTCCAACCTAAACCTCCTCTGGTATAACTTCTGGCCGTTTCCTCGGGTCCTACTATTTGCCTGGGAGAAGAGGCCAGACCCTTTTACATCACAACCTCCCTTCAGGAAGTTGTAGAGTGCAATGAGGTCTCCCCTGAGCCTCCTCTTCTCCAGACTGAACAATCCCAGCTCCTTCAGCCGCTCCTCATAAGACTTGTGCTCCAGACCCCTCACCAGTTTCGTTGCCCTCCTCTGAACACGTTCCAGGGCCTCAATGTCTTTCCTGCAGTGAGGGGCCCAAAACTGGACACAGTACTCGAGGTGCAGCCTTACCAGTGCTGAGTACAGGGGGATGATCACCTCCCTGCTCCTGCTGGCCACACTATTTCTAATGCAGGCCAGGATGCCGTTGGCCCTGTTGGCCACCTGGGCACATGGTCAGCTCATGTTCAGCTGAGCATCAACCAACACCCCCAGGTCCCTTTGCTGGTAAGAGTAAGCATTTTAAAATTAAAGTGGCTTTGAAAAAAAGTTGTACTTTGAAAATCAAAGCTCAGGTATGTCATGCTGTTATGAGCCCATGTAACTGCACTGAAGTCAGCTGTGGTTCACAAGTTCTTACTGTCATTTTAGTGACTCTTTCATAAACCCTGCTGGTGAGGAGAATTTCTTTTCACTTTCCCTCAAATCTTGAATGTACAGAAGTTGTTTGACAAGTTGTTTATCTATGGTCCTAATGTTTACTGAGGAGCTACACTTAAATGAATGCCTCTTTTTACTTTTTAGATATCTACTTAGCAGTCCATCTCAGGAGGATTCCTTTTCTGCTTGTTCAGAGTCAAATGTGAAGGCTGCCTGGAGAAGACATTGTGAGCAAATATACAGGTTGTGAGAGACTATCATGCTCTATTAAAAACTGAAAAAAAAAAGTAAAGTACTTCAAACTGGTCTAAGGTGAAATATTTACCTATCTAAAGATCCATGAAAAGCAGCAAGCAAAATCTTCTCAGCTTCAAAAATCGTTTTTGAAAAAAATATATATATCTTTTTTTTTTCCTTTTTTTTTTTTTTTTCTCCTGCACCTCTGCAGTTTTTAGGTCTGGTCATGTCTGGAAGGAAGAATTCTGACTTCTGCCAAAAAACCTGTTGTCACAGGATTTCCAGTACATTTTGGCAGGTGCAGAAGACAGTTCATTGCATGTGAATATCTGTCTGTTTATGCAGTAAACTGAAAACTCCAAACCTTCACAGATTCCTCCATCACAAGTTAGAATATAAGCCTAGAGCTATTTCCTTCCTTCTATTGACGACTGAGGTGTTGAGCAAAATTCAGCAGCATTTCCAGCATGGGTTTCTTGGAATTTCTTCTTCCTTAGGTCCTTTTCTGTCATTAAACAATCAAAAATGTAGCTGTAGTTTACCAGGGCATAAAGATGCAGGCAAATACAGCAATGTCAATAATCAAAATAATATGGTCTTGCTTTTTATTTGACATTTCCGAGAAATCAGTCTAAAAATACTTTCCACGTTCATTAATCGTAGTTCATTAATGCTTACTTTCCTAAAGACTAAACATCTCATACTGCTTTCTAACGCACGTACAGTTTCCTATATTTTTAAGAACAGCATAATGCACTCAGTTTTCTGCTCTGCTATTGCTATAGGCTGGATTAGCACCTGCATGCAGAAATACTCTTGAAAAGTTGCCAAGCTGAGTGAAAAAAATAAAGCAGCATAAAAAATATAAAATCTGGGAAAATTACCCAGCTTTCAGATCTCACTTTAAGTAATTTTTAAAACATCTTTTTAAAGGGAATTCTCCTTATTAGCAGCGAGTTTTTGTTTTGTTTTTACTTTCAGTGGCACAGAAATCCTTCATAAATGTTCTAGAAAGTTATAAAGGCGGTTTACTTGCTGAAAAAAGAACACAGACTTTTTTTTCAGGTTTCTGTATCTCTTTCCTTCTTCAAAGTGTGCTTTATTGACCTTTTAAGATAATCATGAAAGTATTCAAATTGCTGAGATGATCTTACAATGAAAAGCAAATGACTCAGTGTTGTTTTTCTTATTTTCAAAGGATTGTTTGCTGTTGCTAAGAAGCTAAATTTTTGATAAAACTTCTGATTTTAGGTTTAACTCTTCACTTACTGCTTACCTAAAAATATAAAAGATCTTAAATATATCATTAAGGGAAAAGATGAAAAGAAAGTGGAGTATATATGGTGTCATTTGTTATTAAAAAGGGCCTCACTTACTCCCAGGAATGTCACAACCTGTTTGTTATTAGAAGCGTAGGCATTCATATTATACAAAGTCCATCCATATAAGTAAGATGTATACAGAAATATTACTGAAAACATGGATCAGTTTGCTTATGTCTTCCCAATCAATAAGTACGTTCATGTTTACAGTAGCAGAAAATACTGTTTTACTCTTGTACCACATGGATATGAAACAGAAGTATCTTTTAAAATGCACATAACTCACAAGATTTCAGTTTTTCACATTATTTCCTAATGCTAGCCAATTCAAAGTCTGTCCAGGATAACATACATACTAAATGTTTTACTGTGCAGAAAATTTTAAATTTTTTACTTTTAAAAATAAGCTTTATAATAAAGTGCATTTAAACAAACCTGATTTTTTATTGGCCTTTTCAGGAGACATCCAGTTATGTCTGTTGTAAAGTAACACACTGTATCAAGTACTGCTTCCAGTATGCCTCAAATCATTTGACAGACAGAAATGCAGCTCCTGGAGGGTGCACTGCAAAGTGTAATTGTTACAGTTGTCCATATAAGAACAGAGATAATGTAAGGATCAATACCAGGAGTAATCTTAGGCACTCTTGTGAATCAGGTCTATTGTAAAGCAATGGATATGAAGGACCATTCTGATTATTACCCTGATTTTGTTACATGGATATCTTCTTAATCTCAAGGGATGGTATCCAGTAGTGCTTGAGAAGTGATTGTTGATCAGAGATACATGGAATTATGTCTCAAAGCAAAGAGAATCACTATGTAAAAAGCAATGGGACTTTCAGAGGAAAAGCCAAGTGAGCCTTTGAGAGTGGCCCACACTTTGCAAGCGTCATACCTTGCTTGACATCATTCCATGAGACTATGATTCCAATTCTCACTCAGCCTTCCAGTCAGCAAGCCTTACTGAGAATGCAAGTGTAATTCAAGAGCCTCATGGTTCCTTGCAGACCTATCAAAATCAAAAACTTTTCTGACAAATGGAAAAACTCCAATAGAAAATCTTCATTGTGATCTACACTCATACTTGTGAACCACAACTACAAAAGCTTTTGTATTTGCAAATGCCTGAGCTACATCCATCTCTTTGAGCTCACTTTGGGTGCATTCTCTATTTATATTTAGTCACACTCCGGTTCTTTTGTAGATGGCTGAAACTCTGGCTGCTTCTGCTTTATCAAGGTGATCAAGTCTCAGAGAGTAAAAGCCAATCAGTTCAAAGAAAGGATGGTGTTTTGCAAGTTATTAGGTAAACTTCAGATTTCAGAAATGCCCTGGTAATTAAATAATTAATGAATGAACTAAAAAGAACAACAAGGACCAATATTGGCAATGTGATTCTTATCACAAGCAACAACAAATTGCTCAGTAATAGAGCCTCTCATTCTGAGATGTTAGTTCCTAAAAACTTAGGGTACGGAAACCTGACATCAGTGACAGTTAGGCAGCTCTCTTCTGGAGTTGATTCTCCTTCGTAACTTTTCATAAAAAGTTGCCAAGATTTATTGGCTGTGAGTTGAAGCGGATCAGTTCATGTGACCTTTTAAAAATTTCAATGAACCTGCAAATATGTCTAAAACCACTCTTTCCCAGCAGCATCAGCCAGGCTGAGGCTTTTCATTTCAGACTGGAGACTTGCTACTGTGCATCCAACAGAATTTTTGTTAAAAGAAAGAGAGGAAGAAGACAAAACGAGTGTAACTTCTCTGGGATTTGTCATTTGTCTGGGTGGTAAAAAGCTGAGGGCTGAGCTTCAATTGTGACAGAAGCCAAAAGCTCAGTCAAGCTGTTCCCCTGTTTAAAAAGAATAAATTAAAAAATAGAGTTTATGATACTGAAATGAAGCCAAATTTCTTGAAGTGTGCAGATGTTCTACTTCGAATGATTTAGAGAAGGTCTCTGAAATGGCTAGACAGGCTGACAGCAGCCTGACTCCTGCCACCACAAGCAGTGGTTTTTGCACTGCTGGCTGCAGGGCCCCATCTTTTCCTAGGCCACGTTTCTGCTGGCCAGATGGGACCAAAGTGACAGTGCAAGGTAAAAAACTGGGGTGCACAGAAGTGAGGGGAAGGCCTGAGCTGAACTTTCTGCGCAATGAAGGGTTAGATGAGATTGCTAGCCTTTTATGGCATTTCTGTCTCAGTTGAAAGCAGAGAAAAGCCTAAGTGCTTCTGAGAAGCTAGACCAGAAACCTCAGGTCCTTTCGTGTTTCTTGAAGTGCTATTTTAGGAAAACGTTCATCAGATCTGAAATCAGAAGAAAATCCGCCTCAGAAACACTGAAGATTGTTCCAGATACAGCCATGGAATCTCACTGTGGTCCTTTTCAACCCAGGCTGTTCTATGATTCTATAATTAATGTACCAGTTAAATAAAACATCTCTGGCTCCACTGTCTAACTTATTCATAAATCTGCTTGTTTTGTGAGATATCTAGTCCTATACGTTATTACTGGTATCCTTCTCTGTAGGAGATTCAGAACATCTGTACCTATTCAAAGGAATTTTGCTTTACTTTGGTAGTACTTGTTCTGGATAGGAAAAACATGGTAGATATTCACTCTTGTTCAAAGAAGCACCACAAGGATGATTGGAGGGCTGGAACAAGAAAGAAAGGTCGAAGGAGCAGGCTTGTTCAGCCTGGAGAAGAGAATGTTCTGGGGAGACATCATTGCAGCTTTCCTTTACTTAAGGACCGCTAATTAACAGGAGGGAGATTAACTTTTTACATGAGTAGATAATGATGGAAGAAGCTGTGGATGCCCCATCCCTGGAACTGCTCAAGGCCAGGTTGGATGGAGCACTGGCAGTCTGATCTTGTGATTTGCAACCCTGCCCATGTCAGGGGGCTGGATCTTTGGATGATCTTTAAATTCCCTTCTAAAGTCATTTCATGACTGTATAATTCTATGATTACCAAATGCACATTCTTTAATATTTCCAATGGTAATAAGGTTACTCTGAAATTTTTGGAAAGACTAATAGATCAGATACAGGACCAGGTACTTCTCAAGTCAAAATAACTACTGGCTTCTTTGAACACAGTACAATACCAATGCCAAAAAGCAAAGATTGTTTCTTCAGTAGGGACATCACATGTCATTTTAGCTCATATTTGAACAATTGCTCTTAAAATCTCCTCACCAGAAGAATGCAGGCTACTCTCACTTATTCTCACTAAATCACCTAAATTATGGTAGTGCTAGACAAAATGAAGTACTTAGATGGCTTGTGATTTACTAAATCATGTCGCATGCTTGGAAGAAGCAACCTTTTAAATTATTTAATAACCAATCATAAGGGATCATGCTTTTGCAGACAGCTTTTTACAACAGTTCGTTCACTCTGTAAGCATGCTGTGTCTCTGATAAGCAAAAAATAAATCGTCCCATGTTGCTATTGAGTAATTTCAGCACAAGAAACACACTGCCAGGTCTGTAGGGTGAAATATGCAGCAAGACTTTCTAGGGTAAAATTGAAGCTGGTCTATAATTTCTTTTTCAATAGAATGTCTCACTGTCATGTCAAATGCAAAAAGAAAATGTAATTATTTTTTTAAATAAATATTTAGTTACCACACTGCATTTTCATCACACATGAAATCCACAGGCATTTTGATTTCTTCAGAGGCAAGAATTAGATGTTTTGAAAAATAATTTTAAAAGCAGAGAAAGTGAAAATCAGAACTCAATGTCAAGAATATTTCAGAAATGTTAACAGTGGCAAAACAAGCCAGGAAAAAACAAACCATAATTTTACAAGTTATTACGTTCTTTGCTTAGTAAAAGCAAATTGGATTTGCTTGGATGTGGAAAAATTGGGCCTAATCACTGGAAGATTTTGAAAAGAATAAATAGTATGTTTGATTCAAAATCAAAAGAGAGAGCATAGGAAAGTGATTTGGCTCAAATACGGAATTCATGAGGTAGAAGAATTTTGCTGTCATCCCACAGTGACACTGTTTGCATTAGAAATGATAACAAGTTTCATATCTCTCCTGCTCTAACTAGAAAATCAGAAAATGTCAGAATTTGTTCAACCAGAACTGTTTTATCAACTATGTGAGCAGGCTATACTCTTAGGTGGAAATGTCAGAAGATAATCAAAGGATGGAATTTGCTTGGGTAATCCAAGTCAAACAATACTGTGTCGGGATCTGTTACTCAGACTGAGCTGCAACTTTCTGAAAGATTTGAAAACTCAAACATTTTAATAGATTACAAATACACATATTTTTTAAAAGCTTATACATATTTTTTTCTAACTGTCCTTGTTAGGTGCTCATTCAAATAGAGATAAACCATGTGTACCTTCTTTTTGCTCATAAATGTATGTCAGTATGCTTCTAAAAGTAAGGAAGTTTTGTGAAAGGCATTGCTAGAAGCAAAAGACAATACAAAACAACTTTATTTTTTTTACTTTAATGAATATTTATGAAACCTTTCTCAAAGGAATTGCTCTGTTATTGAAAGGATTTGCCCATACCATATATCCCTCATCTTTTTAAATATGAAATAGTTTTCATTGAGATGTTTGTGTTTTTCATATCCTGAAACTGTGATGAAATGTTTCTTATAACCTGAGTTATTTTCCATTTCATGAGCCAAGCACCGGAACTGTTTTTCAGACAGACATTTGAGTCCTTATCCAGTTTGGGTATTTCTGTAATGGACATTTCAGTAGAAAACTTGTACTTTCTGAGAGAGCATTCAGATAAAAACATCACTATAGCACTGATTAATATATTGGTTAATACCAACCCTTTCTTTATAACTCATGGGATTGTACTGAAGAATACCATTTATAATAAATAAAGCATCAAATTCTGCTGTGAAGATTCAAGAAGAAAAAAACTACTATTTATGGTGGCATAGAAAGAAAAATGAAGTACAGGGCAAATATATTCCAGGAAAAACAGTCATAAAGGAGATTAAAAAGTTTTGTCATAAATAAATGATACCAAGAACCTTTCTATCTGGATCCAACACAGCCCAGATAGATGGTCCTGACAGAATGAATGGTACAGAGAAAGACACTCTGGGATGTCAAAACCAGGAATTTCTACCACATAAATGTGGATAAGATGCACTGTGAAAAAATAAAAAATCCCTTCTAGAACCAGCTGAATATTTATATTAGCTTTGTTTTGAATGAAAGTACGCAGTTTGCAGATGCTGAATCAGAATTAGAATAATTGTTATAGGAAAGACACATTTGACAAACATCCATAAAGGTTTTACTGAGAATTTTCCTGAAGCCTAGGACGGATGTTTTGGCTACAGATAGAGCACCAATTGAAAACCATACAAATTGCAATTCCTGCTTTAGATAAGACTCTCAAGAAATCACTCCAGCTTTCAAGTATTCACCTAGAGGTATTCTCTTTCCATTTCCACTTTAGCTAGAAGAACTGGCTTCTGACAGATTAATGTGGGGGGAAAAAAAAAAAAAAGCAAACACTGGGAGACTCAAGTAAGTCACTTGAGGTATTCTGTAACAAAAACATGAAGACAAAAACTGGTTTCCAAATAGCAATTCTCAATAGCCTTCTCATAATCAATTTACAGTGTTTAGCAGAGATACAGGTATATCTCCTTCATCTCCTGAACTGGAAGATGTATGTATTTAATTTTCAGCTGAATGATGTCCTTGCTTGAGACTGAAGAAGAATTTGCTCTCCCTATATGAGATTTAAAGCAACTGGCAAACCTCTGACAGGAAGTCAATTGTTGTGGCCACCCACATTTGACTGAAATGCTGTGGAGATTTTGGGCTCACTTTCCTCGACTACTTCTGTCTTCACTGAACTGTGCCAGGTCTGTGACCATTGAGGAGGGTTAGTGTTTTCCTGTATTAATTACAGAGGCAGAACAAGAAAATCAGTGTACAGTGGATCAGCTTGCTCAACTCTCTACCTTCAAATCCCCTGCCGAGGGAAAGACAGGGTTTGGCAATGTAAACTGTCAGGATTATATCGCACACCACATCAAATATCACATTTCATCATTAGGCGAGGAAGATTACCTGACCTAGAGAAAGAAGAAATAGAAGTCTGGGCATCCTTCAGTTTGTATGCATTTGTTTTCTAAACTTATATTTCACGGAGAATCATAAAATGATAGGCAGCATTCTTCCAGTTAGAGACATGGAGACCCTAAAGCATATTAAGTACCAGTGAGAAAGCAAACTTTCAGAGAAGAGAAGCTCCATATTTCTGCTTCTCATTCTTTGGCTGTTGAGTTATAATATGCTGCCTGCTGTATGAAGCTGTTGTGTTTGGCCTTTTGGATAGTAGGAATGCTACAAAGAATTAATAATTTTACAGTATGGGCTATTTAGCTCACTTATGAATACTACTGGTAACATTTTAGTTCTTTAGTGACTTCATCTGATTAAGATGGCAATTTACAGAAAACTGGTTTCGCATTTAGTCTCATTACTAAATTCTAAACCACTGAATACCAGACAAGAATATTTACTTTTTACTGTAAGCATATAATTACTGCATATTGAGATCTGCTAATTAGTTAGAACTAGGTCCTACACCACCCACTGATTACTGACTTACAATAACTCATTAAAAATCTTTAAATGAAGTCCTACTGGTGATGCAACAGCTGATCTTAATCAGCTTGTCATTTATTTATCACGTTCCCTGAAGTAGAATCTATTTGGATCCTTTAAAAAAGTAGAATTTTATTTCAACCCCTGTCTACTGCAAGTACCCAAGTTTACAGACTGTGGTCATCCAGAAAAACATTTTTTACATAACCCTTTTAAGTATATTGTGTCTAAGATGTGTTAGGAATTTCACAAACATGGAAAAGGACACATGTAACTAAGTCAAAACACACTATAAATAAAAAACAAGATGATAGCTATGAGATGAAATTGCTTCCTAGCTTCTACATGCTACTTTTTTTGGAAGTTAGGAGAATTCCTCATTCTGCAGAAATTAAAATATTCAATGTTTCTTGTTGCTAGATGAGCAGCATTGCATCTGGCTGCATTTAATCAAATATTATATACATAGATACAGCTTCAAAATGTTTCAGGATTCACTGTCAGTATGACTGTCTTGTCCCCATCATTATTTTCCATTCCACAAATCTTCATGTCACTGGCCTATTTTATCAGCAGTGAGTCAATGTTTGCTTCCAAATCACTGATGAAAATGTCACTTTGCCTGACGTCTCCCTTCTCCATAATCTAAACTTTGTGTCTTGCACTTAAACAAACAATTACATTGCTTGAGTAGTTAAGTTGGAAGCTCACTCCTGTTATTGCATTTGTTTATTGGAACCAAATTTCATTAGCATTTGTGCAAGATTCAACAGATTTAAAGGCTGTCAAAAACATAAAATCCAGTAGAAAAACCCTAAGGGATAAAATAATTCAGCCCGTAAAAGTACCAAGTTCTGTTAACCATTTAGCTTTCTTTCATAGAATTCTGTTCTACAAAGTGTAATGCTGGTGTCATTTGGTGAGACCTCATTACCTGGGAGATACCTGCTTTACAAGGAGAAGGAAGCTTGAGGTCACTGGCTATGAGAGTGTTTCAATTGAGGACTGTCAGGTCAAATTTCTTCCACTTGTTATGTTATCCAACTGTGACAAATACTAACATGTGTGCTAAGACAAAATAAATTAAAAAGTTAAAAAGTTATCTTTCAGGTTTAGGGATTCTATTCAGTATTTTTGCTTAATAGTTATAGCAGCTAAGTTACCTACTATGAGAACCTTTCTCCTTAGAAGCCAGCACTGAAAGTTTGAATGAGAAAACAATATACATTGTGGCCAGCAACTCCATTCAACAAAGTGTACTTGCAGGACTGAGACAAGGGAGGGGAAAGAAAAGGAAATATTTTTGATAGCCCTTTAAATATTTCTATTACACCAAAGTATCCTCAAAAAGTTCAGTCAGAGTTTCATAAAAATGAAAATAGAAAAGCCCTGCCTCCTGCCAGATCAGGTTTGGCAGAACATCACCAAATAATTCACAGATTACAGGAGATTATCTTACTTATCCTTGGAATACAGCAGTCTCTGAATTGAATAGATGCAGCCCTTCATATAATGCAGTTTTTTAGAAAGATTCTCTTGGGGACGAAAATGCTGGTTAACTGCTCTGCTTTTCTATACAGCATTTATTTTAGGTTCTGTACTATGTCAGTACATCTCTTCAGATGGCAAAGGACGTAAAGACCAGATAAATGTACACATTATAACTGACACAGCTCAACATACCTATTTTATACACACTACCTAGTATCACTGTCAGTAACATGAAGTAGATGCACTATGAGGAGGTATATATTAGTGATATTAGTGTCTACACACTACATGCCAGTAGGTGTTTTCATTCCTGTGGAAAGTACTGAAAGATTAGGAAATTACATGTAAAGACCTTACTAATACGTTTGGAAAATTCTATTAGGTTCATTTTCACATTTTCACGCATGGGCTGGCAGAAATCCTGAACTACTGAAAGCAGGCATTTGCCAAATAAGGCTTTTCATTAGGTTGTTCAGATGTACTTATTCTTCCTCTCTAGCTCCCTCTCACTACCAAGTGTTAGCAATCACTATCTTGTATATTCTGCCAAGCTCTAAAAGGCCAACAAAATAATGATGATAATTGTAATATCTAGCTGCTAGCTCTTGCTGTTCGTTAATATATTCATTAACCTTAAGCAAAAACGTCCCACACTGCTATCTCCACAGAGGGAGAGCTAAGGCCAGATCCATATAGCACCTTAGCTAATGGAGACTGCTTTTGGAATGCGGCTTGCCAGCTACAGTGGAGGATAATAACACTTAAATTCCATTAACTGAGAAAAACAATTAAAAGGAAGGTAAAAGGCTTGCAAATAAAAAAAATTGTTTTGGAAAGACCGTTTCTGTAAATAAAACTATTTCTATAACTTGTGCCTTCGCTCATTTGAGCTGTCTGTTCAAACATGATCTCCAAACACGTTTGATAAAACTATGGAACTTCCAGAGTTACCTTTATTCTTGCTCACTGAAATTGCTTTTGTGAGCTTAAACCTTCAACAAATATCACTCCTGGGGGAGATCAAATTTAAATCTACACAGGAAATTAGTACAGTGTGTAACAAGCAATGGTGTGCATTTACAGCACCCAAACTGCATTCATATGACATTGCCATGCACTGAGTGATTCTGTGGAACACTGTTCACTTCATGTTACTGTGCAATAAAAATATGCATGTAGGATTTTAATAGGCACTAATTACATGCAGTAAACCCACACTCTTGGTTACTGTGCATGTATCTTTGATAAACAAACCCCAGCATGGAAGGCCTCTGGCTGTAAAAATGCAACCTACTCTAGGGAACCCACTTCAGCAGGGGGTTGGACTAGATGATTTCCAGGCGTCACTTCCAACCCCCATGATTCTGTGAAAACCTCAAACATTGCAAACAAGCACAGAAACAAAGGTTACTGTAGGGCTATATTTTCCAGTATGAATAGAGTAAGACTTCCTTCAGGTGACCATCTGTGGTCAGATTGAGCAGACAACAAAACAGCAAGTATTTTTCTCCAGTGCTACGTTTCCACGCAGGCTAGTAATCTATTCATGGAAAGTCTGAATTACTGACCAAAGGCAGCAGTGTAAATCAAGCAGCAAGGCAAAGCAGATAACAATTTCTGAGTACTGTGCACATAGAGGAACAATACAATTTTCTCAACTAGTTTTTTCAATACAGATTCGTTATCTATATCATCATTATACTTATGCTACAACTCCTTTCATTCTCTTATACTAGAAATCACTGAAAATTTATTCAGAATATATAAGCTTACGTATCTTGTACCTGGTTCTTCACAATTCAGATATTTGAAAAAGTTCTTATTTCACATTATTATTGCCTCCTTGGTGAGTTTCAATACTTACCTTTGGCACAACTGTAGGAGGCTATCCAAAGAATGAATTTTGACAGTTTCAGCTCTTTCTATTTATATTAATAAAAGCTAGCTATCCAAAACAGGGATTCTTTCTGCTTTGTAAATTATAATGAATATCTTGGAAATGAGCATGTGAGTACTGTGCTGCTGGAACAGAAAGAACAAGATGTTCTCTCATTCAGAATCGAGAAGAAACCGCCTACCTGACAATAGGAATCATGCTAGCACATAAACAGGCACCAGTTTCCTACATGATTATAGAGGCCATAAAATAAACAAACTTCAAATCTTTATACTTCCAAAACTAAGTTCACATCACAAGTACAACACATTGAACTGCAAAGCCATTCAATTTTATGTTTTCCTTTCCTAGTTCAGGGAGCAATGCATTCGAAATGCCTGTTACCCTTACATGCAAAGTGGCATAGTTGAAGAGGTGGTACCATCTTCTTTCTAGGAGCATAACACATCAAGCTGCACATATTTTAGAGATTTGATGACACATATCACACTTAACACTGTATTGTTTCCATGAAGAAAAATAAAAACACATTGTCCTAAACTGTATAGTCAGATCAGATAACAGTAGCATGTCTGCAAAAACCAAGTCATGCTGGAGGAAATCATGATGCCACAATAGTTCTGTCAGATACAAGGAAAAGAGCCACAAGGAATTAAATATAAAAGGCAATAAAATTATGCTAAGCCGATATAGAATAAGGAGAAGAAAAGAGTAGTTAACTAATTCTGCAAGCAAATAAGAACGTTCTACTAAAGGGCTGTTAGATCTCAACCGTACCATCTCTGATGAGGTATTTGCACTTCATGAATTGATTAAGTGGGGGAAACTGCTATTCAGGACTGATGTGCTAGTTATGTGAGTGGCAAAGCTGTAATTTATACATGTAATTCCAGTCCTCCTTTACCTTTATTTTGGTAGTGACCCACTGGACAGAAGATGTATTTTCTCCTTTAAAAAGGACTTAAAGTCTACTTCCTAACAGACTCTTCTGCTACTTTTCCTTTAACCATTAAAAGCTCTGGAAGGCCACCCAACACTTCTATCAGACTACATACAGAGTTCTATTTTGATTTTTTCTCTATACTGATGCAAATAAAAAGCTATTTAAAGTAGGTATAAATAAGAGGAACAACAAACAGAACTTTCAGATAAAAATGAATGACGTTCTTTGTTAGGAAAAAGAAACAAAAATCTCAAAATGGGTAACTGAGGAATGCAGCCAAAAGGAAGAGCTGAATAAAAGTTGTGCTAATTTGTTAGGGACAAATCATGCCTAGTTCATACAATTTACTTGCAGGGCAAAATAACAAGTTCCATAAAAGGAGAATTTACAAAAGCTTTAAACATTTTTATATGGTATTCTTATGATGAAGTAAAAAGAGCCTGAAGTATAGGGCTAATGTAAGCTGGCTGGGTAGGCTGTTAGAAATCTTTCTGTTAGAATCATTGTCAATGACTTATTACAAGATGAGCAGTTTGCATCAAGTAAGCTAAAAACAATCACCTTTGGCTCCAGCACTGTTCAGTACTTCCAATAATGACATTCACAAGGGGATAGATGTAGATGACACGAACCTGACAGGATTGGATTATGCTGAGAACACAGAATAAAATACAATTATTAGACTGTAGTAAAATCAAAAACTTTTCTTTTCTGTGTAAAACAGTAGAGATCAGTGCAAGAAACTTAAATTTATGTAGAAATGTTAAGCCTACAAATGTAGGATGGAAAACAGAAGAAGACCTGGGATCAAGAAGGGAACTCAAGTCATGCTTGAATTTAAAAACCTCATCAAAGTATTTATGAGATATTTGAAAAATATTGGAATCTAATACTTGTAAGAGCTCCACTAGTGCTCTATGTTCAGCTTGGATTCTGTATTTCAGTAAAAGCTTGGAACAATTGGAAAAAGCTCAGAAAAAAACAATAGAAATGATAACTGGTTTATAAGACATAGCTCATGAGAAAAGAATGAATGAAAGTGCTGTAAAAATGGGATTCTCTTTCTTCACTTACCTGGTAGGTAAGACAAGTAAAGAAAAATATAATTTAATTTGACCAATGAAGATTCATTATAAAAAGCCCTGCAATGTCCGGATTGATACAGGAGGGTGTGGAATATCTGCACTGAAAAACTGTAACAAAGAGCTAGACAGTTGTGTCAGGAACGATATAAATGATATAAATGGCATAAATACAGTTGATATACCCTTGGGGAGTAGAGGGGAGAAGGAAATGGATCTCTTGAAGTTGCTTCCAGCCTTGTGATGCCCTGATTTCATAATACGTTCCTCTGCACCATAAAGATAGTTTTAGAGTTTATAGCATTTCTGCAGATCTCTCAGGAATTATATCACTTTCTTTTATTATTTATTTTTATTATAATCCATTCACTCTTATTCAGTATAAATATTGTAATACTGTCTCCAACCTGAGGTGTTTGTTTGTTTGTTTAGAACATTTGAACTAATTCCCTGTGTAAAATACTCTTCTCAGTAAGCAGAGCAGCAATAATAAATGACCCACAGCAAGATGAGAACTGAAGAGGGAATCACACAAGAGGGGAATTCTCCTGTTTCATGCATGTTCAATTAATGTATTTCCATCAAGAGGACTTCATTTCTCTCTCACCAGTGCAAACCCTGAGCCTGCCCCTACAGCTGTGGTTCAGGAAACTCTCTTACAGTACAGACTCAAACAAATGCTTCACAATTTCCTACTGATACTTCCTCTATGGTTAAAGTGATTCCTATGCCAAATGGGTAAAGTCACAGAGTTCAGATTAAATTTCATTATATCCACCAGCAACTAAAGTGGAGTTTCAACACCGTAGTTTGTTTATGAAAACCAAAAAATTCTTACTGTAACATAGTGGCTTCAAGCCTTACAGGTGATACCACTGTTTGAAATCAAGGCACCAACCACTGCTGATTCACCCATAGCTATTTCATTTTCTTGTTAGCCTGCATACGATTAATAACACAGAATTCAGCTGCTGCCAAATGCTCTTGGCATTTAGCTTTCCAGTTCTGCAATGCTTCTCTCCATTCACAGTGCAAGTCTTAAGCCCAAACAGAAAACTGTTGGTTATAACCTCAAAACTTAGAACAGATAAGGACTGAATTGTGAAACATTTGTACACAGTATGATTTTTTGCTACGTCTTAAATACACTGAATATTTATTCTTCCAATGGATAAACATTGCACACTGAAAAAGAGAAAGTCCTCTAATCCTGATCCTTTCTAATTATAACATCTTCAGTTCAGGGTATGGAAAGTGCTCTACTATATCTACGAATAATACTCAAAATGCTTTTGCATTTTCCGCACACACAGATCACTGACGAGAAAAAAGTCAAGAGGTAAGTGCTTTTTCAGAGTTACAGAATGAGCTTATGGGAATACTTAGTTTTAACCACTCCCCTCCCAAATTCTGCTACTGCTGTTGCATCCCTTGCTAAACGCATCCCTGGAATTCTCAAAATGTGAAAATCCTTTCAGATTCGCCACTTCTTATGTATGGTCCATTCCTGTGCAGGGAAATAACACATGTACTTCTTTCTCTGGGTTACTTTATCTCAACCCATTCCTTCTTTCCTTCAGAAAGCTTTTTAGAACAAAACTTTAAGTTAAACCCATGACAGAATCTCTCTCCATAAGAAAGTAGAAGTATTTGTTTGCCATTGTTTTTCTGAAAATGTTATTTCCTTCCAAATCTAATTTTGGGTGGGTTTTTTTGTTTTTTGTTTGTTTGTTTGGTTGGTTGGGTTTTTTTGCTTCTTTAAAAGTACAGATAAAATACCATTTTCATAACAATGATGCCAACATTTGGAAAAGAAATCTGTATCTGTATCTGTCCTAAGAGAACTTAGGGGCAAGAAATATTTTCAGTGTTTTTGGAAAACTAAAACCAGAGTTTCAGATAGGAAATCCTTTCATAATCATATAATTTTTTTTTTTTTTTTTAATAAAGTACTACAAGATACCATAGGATAAGATACCATAAAGAATGTCAGGGGTTTAGGTAATTCAAGTCTTACTGTTGCAGTGCCTGGATTCAAGGCAAGCTCAGAACAGTGCTTACAGTAGTCCTTTACCACGTTCTTGTATTTCCTCCTATTCAGTGCCCAGAGGTAAGGGCTGCCAAAAGCCAGCTAAGCAGACACATGGATATCAAAAGTAGTAACTAAGTGGCTTTCACCTTGTAAAAAATCAGGTATCTTATGGGCATCTGACTTCTTCCACTTAAGTTTCACAGCCTTGAAAGATACACTGAGGTAATTCTTGGCCTCTTCTCTCAAAAATGGCAAAAGAGCTGGCCCTTTCTTTTAAAGGCAGAAGGAGAAGTAACTGGTTTATCCTTTAAGATAAGATGGTTGTTAGAGCCTTTATTCAGATGCTGCTTGAATTGTATGATAAAGCCTTTTCCACATATCTCAGCTAGCCTATGAATTTATCAGTAGGTTCTCGGTGAAGTTCCATTTTAAGTAAAATTGTAGAGACTACAGAATAACAAGGTTTTCATTTGGTAGAGGAGAGACCTGGCTGTCAGCCCTTCCAGTGCATTTGTAATGTCAAATCGGTATCCTAATACAAAATATGATGGCGGTCTTACGCAGCCTGCACCTACTGTGGGTTGAACCATTCAGGTGCAGACCACAAAGTGGACCAGATAATTTGCTGTCAAGATGGAGCCATTTGCAGAACTGGTCTGACATGCAATGTTAATGTACAAAGCATCAGCTGAAGATTCAGGTGCTTTTAGAGCACTGTAGCAGAAAAGCATGAATAATGTAGTGTGTTCTAGGACGTGGATGGTCTAAGTAGGAACTGGACAGACCTCAAATGCACAGGTCCTTCTAAGCATCTGCCATAAAATCCTCACAGCAGGAACAAGTCCTTTTGTGCTTCTCCACAACGATCCTTTCAATTCAAAAACTGGGTAATCTCAAAACCAGTTGAAATTGACAAGAAAAGTGATAAATCAGCGCCTATTCTGGAAAAAGAACTCAGACAGAGAAACAATGAAGATGGCTGCCTGCTTCCTCTGTCAGTAGTGCCTCCATCAGCCTGTCATTATGCAGTAAGCTTAGATCTTTTGATTTTCATCAGCTAAATCTATGGTGCTTCGATGGTGCATGTGGGAGTGAGTTTCAGCTCTGGCATTTTTTAAAAAATCAGTGCAGTGGTAAGTTCAAAGAAACTTCTGATCATGCTGTACTTTACAACATTTAAGAAAAACCTAATAGACCACTGAGTCATTGTCTTGATATTTATAACATTAAAAATAATAACATCCTGAAGGATGAGGGAAAATAGAGTGCATACACAGTCATCCTCTACCCAGCACAGCCTCAGCAGAGGAAGATGCTGTTAAACTAATCTTTCTGATTACATTCAAGAAACCACAGAAATTGCAGAACACATCACATACCTCACTTAGCCTTTTGGGAAACTGCTGATAAATTTCACATGACAAGCTCTTAGTAAAATGTTAGCAAAAAAACCCACAGAAAGACAGAGTTCAAATGAAAAGCCCCATTATGCACAAACATCTAGTCAATGTTGATGCACTAAAGGAATAAGAAAAAGCAAGTAAACAGCAGTAATTAGAGAACTTGCCCAAATTTATTTAGCTAGCCCATGGTAACAGACTTTCTAGTGCATCTGTGCCTAATATTTTCTCAGAGCAAACAGAATTGTCTTATTGCTTCCTCATATACAACTTCATACTATCTCCTGACTTTATGGCAAAATTCTTTGTGAATGTCTTGTCATTTGAAGCCTCTATAGGGCGTTACACAACTGATCCTGATTTATAGCTACAGCTTCCACAGGTTATTAATACAAATCTATAGTAATAGAAGACTATCTAAATTAGTTTTAGGAAATGCCTATTATTCCACTATTCAATACCTTCCATCACTAAAACTGTTCTCAGATACTTATAAGAATTTTCTTTTTAATTACATACGGTCATCTAATGACTAAGTCATTAACCACATACCTTTCATGTCTTTATTTGGAGGCTGTGGTTCGGTTCTTGCCTCCCTCTACTTTGTAAGACATGGCATGACAGGACTTTTAAACAAATATTAGTACTGCCTCAGTTTCCTAGGCACTGCAGGTGGCACTAGGGAAGCGGCCTTGAGTCTAGCTACACAGCTCTGCTCTTTTGATGTGGCTGTGCAGAGCTGCTCCTGTGTACAAGACCTCATTACTTTAAGTGCCCTAACTTGGAAAAGGGAGTGCAGCCAAAAGTTCTTGAAAATACTCTGCTTCAAGCTTTTAAGTTCATATCCCATTTCCAAAACATTGAATTTAATTCATATGTCACTGTGCTAACACCTTCACACATGATAGGTATTCATTATGGAGCCGAGGAATCACTTCTAATCTTTGTTGGAAATGAACGGGGAAAAGCATTCAGAGCAGACCCCTGTTTATATAACAACAATGGCTGCATAAAACAGATGCCTGACCACATGCCAGATGCACAGCAGGCTGAGCGATCCTCAGCACCGTGAAGGAGCAGAAGTGCTGCTGATGCTTAAGTTCAGGCAGAAGAGACTGTCTGGAGATAGGACGCATCACTGGAGTTATCTTTGATCCAGTTCCCCAGCGTATTCACATATTCCTGGACTGTAAATATCTTTCTACCACAGGCTACAGAGGTTTACTATAACTGCAGAACTGTTTGAGTTGGAAAGGACCATCTAGTTCAACTCCCCTGCAATGAACAGGGACAGCTACAGCTCCATCAAGTTGCATAGAGCCTGGTTCAGCTTGGCTTGGAATATTTCCAGGGACAGGGCATCCACTACATCTCTAGGCAACCCATTCCAATGCTCTGCCATCCTTAAATGATATTAATGACTTTAGAGTTGGAAAAAGGAGGAGGGGAACAGGAATCTTTTCATCCTTTAGAAGTTAATTTTTGATTGCAAGTAGAGGAAGCCTTAATATGGTCATGATGAAAAGAAATTCTCTATTTTCTTTCCTGCTTGTTCTATACAATAGCTGATGGCTTTGCCACTATTGACAGCTCTGTATGAGAGCTATTGCCTTAACCTGTATCACAACCCAGCCTTCCAAGCAGCCAGAAACATACAGGAGTCCTCCAGTGGCCAGAACTGGTTCAAATCATGACACAATTACTGTTTCTTAAGTTTCATTCCTTCATAAAGAATCCTTTTGGAAAGACGCACTATTTTTTATTCATTTTGATGTGATGATGGATGGTGTCCTTGGCAGGAAGCAAAAGGCTGCTGTTTTCTTGGGAAGTCTCCTTGGCTTTGGAACTCTTTTGTCCTCCTTTCAAACTACCCAAATCTTACTAACTGTGCATGTTGGAATGCATTACTTTATCTGGGTTTTTGGCAAATGAGAAAAGTGAATTATTCTGTAATTGCTTCAATAAAAAGTAAATGAGACTGGCAGAAAGCTCGGGTGCATTTAGGAGAATTTTAAATTTGCAAACTAAGTACTGCATGTGGTTAATATGTGCCGTCACGCTCACCAAACTACCCTCTGGTGACTCAGAAATTACTGTGTACTCTCTTTTTCATGATATAAATTCAGTTCTGCTTCCACTGAAATGCAAAGAATATTTTTATTCCATAGCGCCAGAGAACATGCCTATAAAAGAAAACTGAACACTCTGTAGTGTACAAAAAGACCTCTGTATTAGTCAGGGTCATCATCCCACTGACCTTTAGTAACACCTCGAGAAGGATTAATGGTCTATTTTGACATTCTTTTTCATGTTGAATTGTGCTTTACTCTGCAATAGCTTCAACTATTTCACCAGGGTAACTCATGCAGCAAGGCCCTACCCTTTATAAGACTATACTGACACAACACACCCACAGCACAGAGATGAAAAAAATCAAGCTTCGTCAGATCCTTTCGAGACACAGCATAATCTCAGGCACACAGAAATAAATGGGAACAGTCGAGTATTTCAATAAGAGTGAAATTTGTTCCTCTTTCTAGAGCTTTAAGGAAAAAAAAAATAATAAGAGAAAGCAAATCTAGCTCCTGTCAACCAGCTACTTATTTAATGTTATTTTTGGCAACTGCATGCTTAATAACAAGGGATGTTATTACTGCCCAGGGTTTTGGTATGACAGTGGCTGAAAATAAAGTTCCTGCATTTCTTTCATAAAAACATGAAAGTCGGAGGCAAGGTGACATATTTCAGACAACCTTCAACTATTATTTGCTTATATAGGTTTTGTAGGACTTACACAAAGAAGGTGGTAATGTTTATGGTGTTTTTACTTTATTTTGCTCCCATGTTACTTAAAAGCCCACAAATATATTATGGAATATATAGATAAGAACATCTATACTCTTACCAGAACTACATCTGGGTGGTTAACTCTTCCACTCTTCCAACTTCCAGAGCAGTTGTTTGCCTTAGACTACTGCATATATGACCATAAAGATGCAACCACAGCTTTCCATCTCACTGCAATTACAAGTCAGTATCACAGATGTTCGCAATGCCCTTAGATGTCTTTAGCAGACTTTGGGCCAGATTTACAGCTGACAGTGATTTTTTACTGCCTTTCTAAGCCATAGGCCAAAATTGATGAAGAATAACGTACTGTTCTTGAGTTAAATATCAGACTGACTCAAATTCTATTCTTTTTTAAGCTACTCTGACTGCTGATCTCAGAGGGTTTACAGGGTTTCTAGTTCTACCCACAGCTTAGAGTTACCCTAACAATTCAACAGAGGCTTTGAACTTTTATAAGATGTAACATTTGCATAAGTTTTATTTGACAGTCTATTTTGCATTACCAGACAGACTAGTAATTGTCTGAAAGGGTCGACTTAAATGTCTACTTAAATGATAAACTTTCTTTAAACTATGCAGTCTCCTGAAGGAGTTAATGCCAGTATTTTGAAGAGGAACTCTAGTCACTGCAGTCGTTAAGTAAATACACAATATAAAAAAATGAAAATCCAGAAAACTATTTTCACATTTCCTATACAAACATAACTTACCAGTTTCATTAAGCCAAGGAAGTCTGATGGATCACTCACATAATGATCCATCTGCCATTCTTCTCACATCAAGGACTGATTCAGCCTCATCGAACCACTAATTTTACAATGAGGCTGAATTTGATCTTTCATAAACTGAGACTGCAGATGAACACCAGAAAGACATAAAAGGTACTTTTGCTCATAACAATCAACATCTTCTGTCCTCTTTTTCCTTATTATTAATGTATTTATTGTTCATTTTATGAGTTACTAATTCATTATTCTTGGTCCAAATTCAATGTTACTATAACTGCAGACTTGGAAAAATTCTCCCTGCTGTAAAATGACTTTTTTAAATTAATCTTTGAAATAATGTTAAGTCCTCATTTCACAAAATCAAGGAAATATTATTTCTCTTTCAATAATAGCTATAGGCTCTGCAGAAGTATATGACTACTATAAATTAGCTAACACTCTCTTCTAGTTTACAGCATGCACAGATTAGCTTTTTCCAGAGATTACTTGCTATGAAGTAAATATACTGGTGTCATGATGATAAGTTCATTGTACCTTTATAACAACTACACATAAGGTTTGTTCTCTCTCTGAATTGACAGGCTCTTGAAAATATGTTTCACACTGATGCTGGTTTCAATTCTCTGAGTAGAGCCCATATGCTGAGAAGGAGAGGGAAGGTATAAACAATTGCAGTGATTTTTCACTTGTTTAACATGGAAAAGCACTGTATGCCAAGAAATTTTCTCTATTTGTTCAGACAAGTTGCTAATGTCTACACTGCAAGATTCAAGAGATAAAATATTCTCCTTTGTGCATGCACACATGGGAAGGAAAAGAGCTGAGCATAATGTAAATTTCGACTCTGTTGAAAGCATAGCCCTATGGGAATAGCTTCCTAACATACTCTGCTGCAATAAGAAGAAACAGGAGAATCTTCTGATTCTGAGTGCCCCCTTTTCCCCTCTGTGCCATTCAGTATTAACAAGTCCTTCTCTACATTCTTATTGGTTGAGGTGGAGTGATTTGCTCTCCAAAGGGGTGGGAAAGGACGACTCTTTATTTTAAACATATGGCAAAAACACTGCATATAACATTGGGAATGTGCAGCTGGAAACTGGATAGCAGAAGGGATATGATTTTATTTTTTTAAGTACAATTAAATCATAGTCCAAAAAGGGGAAGGGCTAAGAATTAAGGGAAATCTTTGCTGCTGGAGTAGGTCAGGAAGATAGAATGCAGTTTATTATTCCGAAATTAACTAAAAACAAGGCTCAGAAGTGTAGCTGAGCTCTGAAGTCTGCAGCTGAGAAACGGAAGGGTGGGCAATGGTTGAGCAGAACATTTTTTAAAGATTAGTCACTTTAATATGCCCACGTATATCTTCAAAAAAGTGGACCAGATTCTCAGTGGGTGTAAAAAAACAGCAGATCACGGAACTGTACTATTTACTCTAGCAGAGAATGTGTCTAGTGCTGGCAAACACCAAAGTGAAAACTTCACAAAAACACACACAGAGCGCTGAAGTGGGAAAGAGCAGACATCGCAAAAACTTCCTTACTGCTAAAAATACACTGTGTTTTCCTCTTTCGTTTTAAAAAGATTTGCTTTAGACATCCATTTTCAACAAGCTGTGCAGCTAATTTTAGTGCCTCCCGTATGTCACAACATTAAATAAATATTTGGGGAGTATTTTTTGTTTTGTCTTCAAAGCAGTCATCGAGGTGAAGGTGAGTGTTCAGCAGGATTGAAAAAAGAAAAACAGCTTGATACTTGTACATATACAGGGTTAAAGTTTTGGAGACAAACCAACTTCGCCAGCTCCTACTAAAGAGATGTCCCTGAGAGTATTTACTGTGTATTTTCCACTGCAAAGAGGAGACACCCTTGCAGTCACCCCAGCTATGCCCTCTATCCTGTACTGGCAGGTCACATGTCCTCCTGCAATGGCACTGTCCTTTTTTTCTGTGACCTCCCCCTTCTTGCAGTGTGCTATCACAAATTATAATAATGAAGAAAAAGACTGATGTGTAAGTTGCAGCACATGCAAATGCAAAACAAACAAACAAACAAAGACGGGTAGAAATAATCTTTTTAATTTTCTTTGACAGTGGCCACGTCATGTAATTCACAAGAAGGGCTGAAGTTCAAACCAACAAGACATCATTAATGCAGAGCTGTGCTGAGGCCCTGTGGAAGGGGTAGGATGTTCTTCTGAAATGCTTCGGTATGCCAAGAAGTTTCTAGACATTTTACAAACCAGATGCAGAAACTTTAGCTCAGAACAGATGACTTTCTTAGCAGCTGAAAGGAGGGCAAAGCAAAGGAGGCTATTATTTTGATATACAGGAGAAAGAGCAGCAATTTCCTTAGCATCTCAGAACAAGGTGTTCCACAGGGAAAGACTGAAATATCTCAGGCAACAGCAGCTGTGGCAGTTGATACTGCTGTGATACTACTGAGGTGCGCAGGGTGAACTGAGCTCCAGCTTTATCATTCAGAATCCTTTTCACACTTCCTTCTGCTAATGATCCTGTGATCTGCAGTGGACTCAGTATGTGGCATGCATGCCAGACAACTTCAATTAGAATTAAGAAGCAGTGTCATATTTTCTTAAAAGCAAAAGGCTTCAGCTTTGAATATTTTCCAGCAGCCACTTTTTTTTTTTTTTTTTTTCTTCTGAGAAAAAGAGCACTGAAAGGCCTAACCAGTGGGTAATGTTTTGGCATATGCATAGCCTTTTGGAAATTCACATTCCTACTTCTAACATTCCTATTTAATGATATGATTTTTCATATCCATGAAACAGTAAGTACAATTTATGCCTAGGACTTTCTCTCTTATTTAGCGTCACCCCCCGCTGACAGTTCACTTTAAATACAATAAACCAATCTACTCTGGTTCAATTTTTCTTCTACTTTTAACATAACTCCATCACTATCCTCAGTATTTTTCAGAAAGAACTGTAAAAAGTAAGGTAGACACAATAAGCTTCTTACACACACTGTGACTAGATCATGACCTCTTCTTCTGGTTTTCTATCTTCTGAGGAGATAATGACTAGGGAATTTTTAAATAAAAGGAAGATCAGAATGAACTTACATTCTGACATTACAAAACAGAAAGGAGGCAGGCTCTTCCTCTGTATTACAGTATTCATACTCATTAACTATAATAAGCCAATGCTTTTTATTTTTCTAATAAAAGGGTATTTTGATAAAATGCAAAATCATAACCTTTTTGTTTGCAACACACCAACAGAAAACTGGAATCACAGAAACATTTATTCCCCCGAGTGTTTGATCTTGCACACCTCCTGCAGAGAGTTACAAATTTTAATGACACTAGCAGTGACTTTAAGAGCAAAAATGAGATAGATGTAAAGAGTTCTAGGAAAAAAAGAAAGATATAAGACAGGTAAGAGAGCTCAGAAACAACAAAGCAGTGAAAGGACTGATGACTGCATGCACACAAATACATGGAGCCTGGGAAGCCAGCATCAGGAAGGAAAGCTGTGCACCTTGTCACCAGACTGACTTAGCTGAGGTAGAGGGAACTCGCATGGCTGGAGTGCTGTGATGGGGATGGACAGGCCTTCAGTGTGAAGGAGCAGCTTGAATACATAGAGATGAAGCACTTTTCCTGAGAGGACTGGATGAGGGAATGGGATGAGTTCAGCTATCAGAAGAGACGACCACTACCCGACATTAATAAGATTAAATCCTAGAGCTTAAAGGCACAACACTAAAGGGAAAATGTGTAGTTTCCAGAAAGTATTCAGTTGTTTCCCTGAAAGAATATTCCTTGGACAAGTGCCCTTCCTCATAGAGAAAAAAAAATTTTTGTCCTTCAGCATAACATTTTGCAGTGGCCTTTTTACAAGACTTGTGATGGTTGTGCTATCCTGTGCCTCATAATATCCCAAACTCACTTCCCTGTTACAGCCATGCAACAATAAATCATGGAATCATAAAACAGAATGGCTTGGGTTGGAAAGGACCTCAAAGAACATCTAGTTCCAACCCCCAAATCCTTCTCAAGAATAAATAATTAAATATTACTTAAAACCAACAACATCAGCAATGCACCCTGTTCTTAAATCAAAATGGGAGATTATGAACTTGCCTTAAAATGTGTGCTATAACCTGAGAGAAAGAATTCTTCTAAATAACTCTCACATGATATTTGGACAGCTGTTTAATAACAACATAAAAATCCTGCTAGTTGGGATATATTATAATTTCTACTTGCGCTTCCAGCTGGCTGATGCCTGGTCTACAGGGAATAGAGACAAGAGCCAAAGATACACATTTCTTCATGCAAGAATCAGAAAATGGAATGGTTGAGAGCCAGACCATCCCCTCTGCTTTGAGGTGCCTTGGGGTGGAGTTTGTACAAAGATTGACCAGAGCTGGCCTGGAATTCCATACCAGAATGCAGATGCCATAACTCTATGTATGTGGTCCAAGGCCACTATGGTTGCTTCATGACTCTTAAGTCTTAAAACACTAATGAATGGCCGACATCCCTGTGCTGTTGAGGCCCTTCACCAGATGGATTTCGACCTCCTGTAGAAAAGTGAGCTATGAAGTCTTCACAAGCCTCTACGAGCGCAAACTGACTTTGACCCCCTTACAGACAAACTTGGCCCCTCAGTCTGTAATAGGAAAATGTTGTGATATATGAAAAGTTCATTCATATTTAGATGTAAGTAAAGGAAAAATAACATCACAGGCCTGTGTTAAATCGTCTGAAAAGAAAAGTTCATTTCATACAGCTTGTTGGAAAAACAGCTTTGGAAGCATGTTTTATTCAAATATGCAGAACTATTGTACTCAAAACTTTGTGAAAACACAAAAATTTCACCTTTACTTTGTTTAATGAGGAAACAGAAAAGAAGTTGAAATGTATGTCCCTGTTAGAAGAAAACTTAATTGTTGTAAATACTGAACTATTTCATGAAGAATTCTGAAATGCTAACATTTTGTTCCACTCTGCTGTATATAGATCTCAAATTGTCTAAATCTTCCACTAAAAGAAATTGTCTTTGTATGGCTCCCAAAGTTAGGTTGCTATTTCCTTATATGTTTTATGGTATATGTACTGCAATTGTAACAGAAGAGACACAAGATAGACTGTTTGAATGCCTTATGCCTTATTTCTTGGCCAATTATTGCAGCATACATGGACTTTTGTATCTAGGAATAGAGCTACCATGTGACAGAATTCAACATCAGTTCTATCCCTTGGCTTCTTTTATACGTAATTCTTGCATTACTGAGGATGCACAGAGACGATGCGCAGCAGCAGCAAAGGGCTAAACCTTTATTTCACTTAGCTTAGACTATCCAAATGTTTTAACGATGTATTAGCAGTAACAGTATGTTAAACTCCAAAAACACGTCTTATTAACTATGAGGAAGGGTTTGGTTGGAGATTATGGATGTTTAGTAGGGACATCACAGTGCAGGAGCTCTGCACATGAAATTTTCTTCCCGCCTTTTCTATCATAGTGACTTACTCAGAATTCTGTGTGAATGCATTTGCATGACAATGAGACTTTGCATGATACTTTCATATTTAATCAGTGTTCTACAGAGCCTGCTTTTCTGTCACGACATACCCTAGAAAGGGGTTTGCAGTAAAATGATAAAACATGTCAACTAAGCATTTAACACAGATCATGGTAATTCTATATACTTCATACAGAAAGATTCTCATTGATTTGAATATGTGTCAGATCAGACACTTCAGATATTTTGATTCAGAAGCCAAGTATCTGGTTACGATTCACCTTTATGTGCTGCAAGAGCTGTGGCAGCACTTTTCACCCCAAGAATCAGCCTAGGTGAATTCATACTATTCAGCACATTCTTCTCATATCTGACTGTGCACTAAGTTGCCAGTTTAATATTTTGACTATAATTATTTCTGCTCACCTCTAGGCAAATTATAGCTAACTTTCTGTAGAAGCAAGTATTAGATTCATCACTGTTTTAAAAGAGTCCTGGTTCTCTTTGTAATGTTTTGTTCCTTCATTTTTTCATTATAATTTATGGGATAATTTTACAACCTACTTGATTGCTTCCACAAGCAATTTTTACTTAACTAAACCATTTCCAAGAATCTAAATTTCAGAATTCATTTTTGCTTATTTGCTTCAAGGGAGTGTAGATTGGCTTTAGCTAATAAAACATATAGAACAGAATGCACAGTGTAGCTGCAGGAAGTGCAAATTTAACTTAGGGTATATTACATATTACATATTAACATGTGCCAAATATTTACAAAATGTCATTTTCTTTAGGAAGGACATTAAAAGAATACTCCAAGTTGGGATGCAGCCAAAACACATACGCTACATATGCGTTAGCCCTGTAATTTAGATATAGGCATATGACAATTTACCATAGCTTCAAAGTTATTCCTGAATCTAGTTCATTCTATTGGTATACAAAGGTCTGGATAGCAGCTATATGATCATTTCATCAGAATACATTTTTCCCTCTATGCAACAAAAAAATAAATCAGAGAAACACCATTTTGCAAGATAAGGAAAGAAACTAAAAACTAATTTAATTTCTTTTATGAAGACAAATTATTCTCATAGTTATTCTGCACAGCAGGCTCTGTGAGTATTCATGGTTTGCACAGATCTCCACCACCCTGCAGCATAATTTCCCGCTGTTATGCAATTGGCATTAAATAAATGAAGCCACATCTAATGCTATTCTACTTTTAGAACATTATTTCCTACATTTATCTGCACCTACAGAAATATTTTTCTTTCTCTTGCATTCACTAATGAAGGAGTAATAAGAGAAAATGGAAATTAGGTGCTAGGTATAAAACAATAGTGTAAGTATTTAAAATCAAACTGTTCACAGCCACTTTCTCCCTTACCCAGCAGAAAGCATTATTCACGGCAGGATCACTGGGCAAACACCGTGCTCTGAGTTAAGAAAGACAGAGAATATCAAAGTGATCTTTTCTGCCCTTAAAATCTATTGTTCTGAATTCTCCATTTTCTGCCTACATTTCATACTTCTAATACTGCTAAGTGAATTAGCAGGTCATATGAGATGCAATGGTTAAGAGGAAGAAGACTTGAACACTGATCATTTGAAGTTTCACAGCACATAGGAAAAAAAAAACACTACAGGCTTGCCTAGCAACTAGCTAATCCAGAGCACTTTTATGAGATGAAACTTGTTTCAGTTTTTTCTAGGGGTTAAGGTGGCATCTTTCTAAGTACTGTATATTCAAGGAAGAGATACTAATAACGTCCTTCAAAAGAAAAGCACTCTTGTATGGTGGCATTTTGGACTTAATAAATCAAGTAGCAGGATAGAGGTATAAATGTATAAGTTAAAATAATCCACCTAGAGAAGAACAGTTTCTGAAGTTACAACATGTGAGAGGACTTCTGTGGTCATTTCTTGAAGTTAGAATGCCCTATGTACAACCAAAAGATTTTTCCACCATCACAAGATGATTACATGATGAATCCAGACAGTCTCGGTTATGTCTACTCCTAAAGATACATTTGTGTATGCCTCAATATCAGGAGCAGAAAGAGCAGTAAAAGCTGATATTCTAAAATAATTTCTGCAAAAAAAAAAAAAAAAAAAAAAAAAAAAAAAAAAAAAAA